>NW_013666417.1:128757-153863 GCF_000517525.1 Limulus polyphemus
AAAAAAAAAAAAGAACACAAAAAAAAAAAACAACCAAGCACGATCAAAAAAAGAACATTCCTCGGGGGGGGGGGGTGGCGGTGGAGAATTTCTCTTTTGGAAGAGGATTAAAATAATAGTAAATAAACAAATGAACGCAGAAAATACAATTATACACTTATTCAACAATACTAATACTATTAATATTTTTCAGTACAGGTGGCTCAACGGTAAGTCTGAAGGTCTATAGCGTTAAAACTCGGTTTCAATGCCCGATGTGAGAAGAGAACAGACAGCCCATTGTATAAATTTGCGCTTAACAACAAACACACAAGCATATTTTTATAGGTGCTTAAGTATTTACAAATTACTTTATTAGTACGCTCCTGCTTCAATTGTCGTACAATTCCTATTCTTTTCAGCTTCACTGTCAACTCGTCCTTTTTATTTTTACACTTCAGTATTATGTGTTCCATCGATTATTGCTGTTTCTACAGCTTCTGTATTTCCGTTTTATAACTACTTCTTTCCCACGATGGATATTTTCACACTTCATTCTTGCCATTTTCTTCATATGCTTCTCATTTTCCCATCTCAAGTATTCAGATTTTTAAGTAATAGTAAAATTGTGTAGGATTTTCTGCTTTTACCCAGTTATCTTCAACGTTCTGTACCATTCTTCTTCGTTCCACCTGTACCAAAGTCTTCTCACTTAACTTTGAATCTGCTCGACTTCTTATCAAAAATGTGTATTCCAGGGCTTCCATCTGCCTTCAATGCCTCATTCATCCCACGCCCCATTTAGTATTTTTAGTATTTCCAATTCCATTCAGTATTTCGACGAACTATTAGGTTTTATTTTTATAATATTCAAACGATATGCACAAATTATCTTCATTGCAATGATGGACAGATTCACTATTTCCGTTTCTAACTGCAAAGTGTATCGCAGCTAATTGATTTTTAGGCCCAACGTATGTTTAATATATTTTCCGTAGTTTTTGCCGCATACTTGACAATTAAAACTACACGCGAATTAAACAATTGTATATTTTTATTCTACTCTTTCATTCCACTCCTCTCACCAATACTTCAAGCCACATTCAATATTTTCTGTTCCCTTTTCACACTGCTGTTAAATGTGCTCATATCTGGAGTTTTTAGTAGGTAGCTAATTTCCTAAAGATACTTATTTACAATTTCAATTGTATCTTTTTGTCTATGTCCAGTGCCCATGTCTTGCCTCATTTCTCCCATTTCGAAAGACCACGATTTTCGATCTGAATAAAATGCCGATAATTTTGATCAAATGAAGCTTCTGTCATTACATTTAGCTACGGTTTTACATCAAGAATTTGAATTATTCTTGTGTTCATGATATTAGTACCATTTGTAACTTTCTCACTAAAGCATGTTATATGAGTGTTTTATATGTTAAAGTTCCCCTGGTTATTGTGAAAAACTGTTTAACTGTGTTTCGTGAATGATATATCTTTCTCATTCTTAGACAACGATTTGATCTCCTATTTATATTGAATTATAGTTGAAAACTCAATAAGGAAATCAAACCAAGTTTTTAAGGTACTAATAATACAGGCAACAGATAATAGCAAAACTCCACCCAGTTAAAATACATTAATACTGGCCAACCATTTTGAGATTTAAGATGTTTGTCGGATGATGTTCTTGTTGATTGCTATTAACACACAAGATGCATGTATTACATCGAGCGCATTTATATTTTTTTTAATCCCACTTGGTCGAAACTCTCGTTCAAACTATTAATAAATTTTTGTCACAGTTTTTGTTTTTGCTGTTGTTTATAGAAAATTACCCATAATTGATTGAGAAAACATTTATTGATGAATATTACTCTAAGTAAGTCGGAGCGATTTGCTGTTCAGTGTAAAGGTTGTTAATCAGCTACTATATAAGTTCTTGTTGGTGCGTTATACATTATGTTTATGCGAGCCAGAATAGGCAGGGTGAGTCAGAACTAGCAGAGAATTTCAAATTAAGATATACGCTTATTGTGGTTTCATTTTGATCGTAAATCAGGACATAAACTCGACTGAACTTCAGATTGCAATGAAGGCCATATTTTAACAGAAATCAGACTTTTTACAGCAACCATTAAATTAAGCCTCGTATACGCACCAAACTCTTGGTACATTCATTTTTCACAGTACCAAAGATTTCGTGACAGCGTGGCTTCCCACTAAAGTAAGACAAGTGTGCCTGTATCGGACAACTTGGATCTTACTGGAAGAAATATTGTTTTGATGTTGACCAAGGCAGAGAAGAAGAATAAACACTTGCTTCCATGGCAGTCTGAAGTATATGAGAGCAGATTACCTTGTTTCTTGTCATTTAAAGCTTTCAAGAACGTTCACTAATAAATTATTTTCGGACTTGGAAAATATAGAATAACAGTAAAAAACGATTGTTCTGCCAGCAAAGTTGCTCCCTACTTTCTAATCTATCAGACTATTCAGTCATTGCCTTGTGTTTGTGTATACGATTTTTATTCTTTTTAAACGTACATTTCATCCTGTACTTCAAATAACAATTATGCAATAAAACCTATTAAGAATTTTATACGTAATATTTCTACTTAAATAACTTGAACGAAGTTTACTTAATTACTGGTTGTCATTTATGTGATTTTACCCAAAATTGTGATCAGAGTCGGAACACACGAGTTAATATTAACTTCTGATCAAAGCAAGCTACCTCTTTAGATCAAAACTAAAACTAAAATCTTAACGATGATAGAATAGTTAAACAATTAAACAAATTGCGCCTGAAGCGTTATCCACAAACTCTTAATGAAAGAAGTGGAAGTTATTTATTGAAAATATTATCACTGTGCTCTAAGTTGTTTGGAAAATAAAATTGATAAATTGTAAGAAAAGATGTATTTTCTGTAATCTCAGGTTTTTTCACAGGTAATAGGTTTGAGTATATGTTATTGCTTGAAATTTGTGTTTGTTAATTTAGCAAATTTTAACATTCATAACTTTACATTGAAGCCTGTTTCTTAAAACAGCTCAACGAAAACACTAGATTTCAAATACATAAAGTTTCGTGGATTTGATTTAACAATGTAATTTCAATGGTCATCATTTTCTGCTTTAACAGTGGTTCTTCTAGCAATAATGATAAATAAAATGATGTGATTAAAGTGATCTGATAAAAGCAAGTTAGCTACTTAGATCCAAACCGGTCATGAATTTAACTAATTACATAGACTCTTTCAACGTTTTTATTTATAAATATTATAATGCTTTGTTACATCAGCTGGGTACCCTCACTGTTAACGTATTTTCGACAATAATCCCAATAATATCTAAAGAATTTCGACCAGTTTGGGAGATTTAGATTATCCTAAATACATATAATAAGTTAAGAGTGCAAAACAATCCTCTATGATAAAAGTATAATAATGAAAAATATAAATAATAACACTAGATATATTAAATATTCCAGTCAATACTGTTAACAAAAGTAGCATTAAAGCTAGGCCAGTAAGACAGCAATGTTACTGGTCGTATTGAAAATAATGTGGATTATTACTTTTGAGTTTCAAAACCTCGAACATTGTTATTTGGTAGACACTGAAAACCTATCTAGAAAAACATTAGAAGTGTTTTGCCTGTACCCTTCACGTGTGTAAACGTATAAATAAAGATATGTTCAATTGTAATGTATTTATTACATGAAAAGTATAACAACGATGCGAAAATATTAAAAGTCTTTAGAGATCAAGCATCAGCTGTAGACAATGATATAAAAATAAAATTATAATACATTAAATCATACACAAAATAATTATTTTAAGGTTCCACGAATGATGGAGCATTTTACATTAAAGAGGTGAACATAAGTAACTCTTAATACTTCCCACTACTTGATTAATGCCCCCAGTGGCACAGAGGGGTATGTCTGCGGACTTACAACGCTAGAAACCGAGTTTCGATACCCGTGGTGAGAAGAGTACAGATAGTTCGTTGTGTAGCTTTGTACTTAATTACAAACAACTTGATTAGTTATTTCTGTATTAACAGATTCATTTGGATTCTTTTAAAACCATGTATGTGTGTTTATTCGCTAACATAAAATAAAACCTAAGCACAGAGCACAGAAAAACTTAATCAAAACCTAATTTTGCTAAGGAATAGAAATGTAACACCAGCTGTGAATGCCTGGGAAACTAACAGTGAAGATATGAATTGCGAAGCAGCTCATGCCAACACCTAAGTCAAGCATGCGCGTGCCTTTAGCCACGCACAAAAGCGATGAAACTGAGCTAATTATGACAGGTCAGATATAGGTATATTGATTATTCTTGGTTATCACAAATAGCAGGTTATCAGAATGTTCGTGAAGTTTGGTAGATCGTGCAAAAAGATGAAGAATTCCCCAAACAACTAAACGGTTTGTTTTTCACATGTATCAGCATGCATTATGTATTAGCTACTTCGCTAATGTTTTGTATTAAAAATGATTAAAACTATTTATATGCTTAATTGCAATACAAGTAAATTATTTTATTATTATACAGTTGAAAATAACTGTCCTTAGTACACTTTTAATGATTGTCTAAACAATTGTAATCTTTTGTTGAAAACGCTGTAGATAGTATGCTTTATTTAATAAAAAGAACTTGTGATTCACAATATCTGAATGTCTGTGCGAAATACGATTATGGACATTAATAAATACGAATTTTCTTTTTTCATAACAGATTGTTTACAATAGAGAAAACTTATTGCTGAAAAATATATTTTCTCCATTATTTGCTAAGAAGTCAAATTTAATCAATTTAGAAGTAGATTATTTGTTTGCTCGGAAATTGAACGGTTTTGTTTTAGAATGTAGCGATGATACACTATGCTTGCATTTAGTCAAGTACATAGTAGTTTGAAGAGACTGAAATCCCAACAGTTTAATGAATTGCATGCAGCTTTGTTTGTTTGTTTTTGCGCAATGCTACACAATGCGCTATCTGTGCTCTGTCCACCGCGAGAAATTGAATCCCGGATTTTAGTGTTGTAAATACGTAAACTTACCATTGACCTTTCAGAGGACAGGATGTTGTTTCATCCACTTACTTGGCAAAAGTTTATTACCATTACTACAGTTGACAAATCAATTTTGTGAAAAAAAATTAATGCATCTAATTATTAAGTCCTAACAATTATCGACAGACTAATAAGCCTATTCAATCATATATTTCATACCCAAAACAAGTCAATAGATATAGATATGTATTTTCGTATTAATATAAAATTTTTAAAACGCTTTCTTACTTATTCATAATTGTACACAACAATATTGTGGTTGAAAAATGTCCCTATATATTCACAAAGGTTCGGATATAAAATATAAGTATTTGTATGATATGTTCTTGAAGGAAAAACACGTGTTAGGAAGATGGACTCGAATATCACCAGTAATTTGACCTGGATGAAGTTTTTTTGGGCCAAAACTTCGATCATGTGATTGTTATAAATTGTTTTTATAGCGATGTTAACTATTGTTTGTTTGTTTTTTGAATTTTGCGCAAAGCTACACGAGGGCTATCTGCGCTAGCCGTCCCTAATTTAGCAGTGTAAGACTAGAGGGAAGGCACCTAGTCATCACCACCCACCGCCAACTCTTGGGCTACTCTTTTACCAACGAATAGTGGGATTGACCGTCACATTATAACGCCCTCACGGCTGAAAGGGCGAGCATGTTTAGTGTGACGGGGATTCGAACCCGCAACCCTCAGATTTGTTAACTATTTCTTTGAATCATCGTATATTTTACGAAGCTGTAGCTGCATTTATTTATCAGTTATGTTAATAAATAAGCCAGGTTCATGAAAATACTTTTCTACAGAGGATATGCGTATGTATCACTTTTAGTATCATTTACAGCATACGAATATTTGGTGAATTTGTTATTCCGTTTCAGCAAAGAATCTTAGTATTTATTCCAAAATATACGATGAATAACAATACTTGGTTTTCATGTAAGATACTGTTTTATATTCAATGAACTTCTATTTTCTAAAACTCAATTTTTACTTTATATAACATCGATACATATACCAAACACTTTAGCATAGATTTCCGAAAACATAAAATACTAACACACACATCTGAGCCATGTACAATAGAATAAAATGATAAATATTTTAAAGTTCAACAAAGCATAAACGAATCAATATTAGATTTCCTAAAGACAACCTTATATCGACCAGAAGACTGTATAAATCATAGGTTTAGTTTTCAGTTTGACTCGGAATCATCCATGGAAGGATATCTGGTCAACAAAAGATCGTTGGATAACTGTCGTAACTAAAATACCATTTTACAATTGAAAACTATAATAAAGTGCATAGATACATGACAGCTTAAACTGCTTGGATTGGTTGTATAGTAATTAATGGTTTCGTTCATGATAAGTAAAGTGATGATTTACGTTTGTATAAGACAAGTGCTGGTTTTAGTTCAAAATGTCTGGGAACATCTTAACATGCTTGGTTACTGTTGCATTTGTTACATTAAAACCTATATTGCTTTTCTCTTTATCTCATCATTGAATAAGGTTTTGCAATTAAGATAAAACTGTAACACTTGTGACACATTAATCAGATTATAAAACGTTAAAAAATAGACTGGAGATTCCGAAGGGAAGATATTATATAATATAATAAAAGAGATGTACAAAATGCTAGAGAATTTCAATTAACAAATAAAGAATATAAGAATTGTTATTATTACTTTTAGCGTAAAGCTAAATATTAGGCTATCTGTTCTCTGTCTATCGCTGGGAATCAAGCTCTGGATTTTAAGCGTTGTAAGTCTGTAACCTTGTCGGAAAACATAACATATTTTACTGTTATGTGGTAAAAAATATATACGAAAATGCAGCTTTTTAACGAATGAATAAAGGATGTTTTAGGAAAATATGTGATGTGGAAGTTATATATATATAAAAAAAAACTCTTAGTTTCTCGTGAAGTTATTGGCTAGTTTGTTTTATATACCTGCCACTAGGATGAGAATGTATGTCTAGGTAATGATTGTACTATAAGTAAGCTTTGTCTAAATAACACAGCAAACGGAACCCAATTGTTTAAGAAACAATGAATTGGTGCTTACGTTGAATAATTTTCTAAATGTATGTTCACTAGATTGATATAAGTTTGCTTGTTTCCGATATTCGAACAAATCTACATAAGGACCACGTCCACTAACTGTCCTTAATTTCGAACTGAGGGACACTCAACAGTAACCCCCTCCAAATCTTGGGCTACCTCAACCGAACAGTGGGATTTGATCGTCACTTTTATAACGTATCCGCAGAACCTAAAAAAGAGGCACTATTTCCCGGCAATGGGAGATGAACCACAGACTCTCGGATTCACAGTCTGGCATGATAACCACTAGGCCACGTTGATCTCATCTATATAGGTACGTAATATAGTTTTCTTTATGAATAGAGGCGGTGAGATGGAATTAGGAATTCAAATCACAATATACTCTAGTAACGTGATTTTATGTCTTTGTTCTTTGTATTTGGAAACAGGAGATTAATATAAAACAGAGACTGGAACAAGTTCCATGTTTGTATTTGGAAACAGGAGATTAACATAAAACAGAGACTGGAACAAGCTCCATGTTTGTATTTGGAAACAGGAGATTAACATAAAACAGAGACTGGAACAAGCTCCATGAGAATGAGTTATAGGTGTATAAAAATACACTGATGCATACACCCTAAAATATTATTTATGTATTAGCAAGTCATTAAATATATAGCGTAAAAAAACGATGAAAACATTCCATTTACCGGGTTTTCGAAGAAAGCATATAAACTTTTTAAATTAACTAATTATTTCGCACTTACATGAGTATAAAATAATTTTCAAATAACAAGTAACTATGGTCTTTCCCTATTGTGTTGGATGAGACTTTCTATACAATTAAAATGGCTTAATTGTAAGCATGTTAAAATAATCACAAGACATAATCATTATTTTTAAATATGTTGCCATTGAGGCTTCTTAAAGAGTCTTCTATAAAGTATAGAGTTCAGGTGCTATTGTCAGTTTGTTCTTAATAATCGGGAGCCGACACAGTTCTACATATTTTATATACACACACAGAATTTCAATTTTGTTGTATTATTCTTGTGGCAATTGCTACAGCATTCCTGGCGTATACCAATTTATATGTAAGAAAAATACTAGTTCAGCAACTAAAACACAGTCGTTCAAGAAAGATCTTGTATTTTAAGTATATATTTTGAAAGGTTTAACTATTATACTAAAACTAATTCATCATATTGTCGCATTGCTATCACATTATATGCCATTTTCTGAAACGGATCTTCAAGTTATAAGATAAGTTAAGGTTTTGCTCTTCAATCATTGTGTTGGATTATGAGTTGTCAAATAAATTAAATTAAAACTCTAAACATTTAAGCTACAGGAATGCAAGTAGATATTTATATTACATATAACGAGGAATAACCATAATGTTGGAAAGAATGATAAAACATGAAAATTATTGACTAAACATATTCAACGTTTAATGCGAGCGATTTTAAACCTTAAAATTAACTAGTAAAGGTTGAAATATTTATTCGCCTTTATTCAAAATTGATATGATTGCATTTTTTTAAATGTTTGTCAAGAAGACTCCTATTATTTAAGAGGTAATCAAAGGATATATGTTCTAAATGACAGGTACTTCAAACTGACATGCTAAAAGTAATTAAAATTTAATTCATGTGACACTAGGTATATGTATTACTATTACGGATTTTTTTTTTCATATTCCAATTCCTTCTGAATTGAACTATTAACAATTGATTAGTTTAACTAATAATAACAAATATGAGACATGTTTTTGTGTGTGTTGTTAAGCACAAAGGTACAAACTTGGCTATATGTGCTTTTGCCACCGCGTGTGCCACTTTTTAGTGTTATATCTTTTCAGCCTTACCGCTGAGACTTATGTACAAACATATGCATTTAACTGTTTTTTAAGGTACTTGTGCAGTGTGTAATATAAAATAAATTAAATGTTAGGGTATAAGTTATTCAAGATGGAGAAGCAAAGAGACGTATAAGGTCACACAAAAGTGAAGAAAATCATCATTTGTATTAGACTTAATACAACTAAGCTGGAAATACAAAGGTTATCAAGCAAACTCGCCCCTTCAATGTAATATGTTTATGACTTAGTTCTAAAGGCTATATTTTATAGCTAATGAAGTATACTTCCAATACTAAGGTATGACTGTTCAATCACTAATAATGGGACAACCACCTTTTGTGTCAACATCTTGGATCATCCCACAAGGAGGTCTTTATGAAGATCAAGTTTAATGGCGTCTAAATATCTTTTACCAATAATATATATTTACGTTATGAGACAATGAACCTCATATAATAAGATTCTACAAGTTAAACCTTTTCGTACCTTTCTTGGTAAAAATTTGTTCAGTTTTAGTGCAATTTTCTATTTACTGTCGAATTGTGTTATTTTATTATATATTTGCTTATTAGTTTAGTCTTACTAGTAGGTTTTCGCGTAGAGTTCAGCTAACATATTTGATTCTGATAAAACTAGTTAACTACAAACAACGAAACGCAGAGTCATGTTAAAGTAATGTCTGAAATAAGAAAAGAAAACAGCAAAATAAGACAAGAAACAATGAGCAGAAGGATCTAAAAACAGATAATTAAGTGTTGATTATTTCGTTGTAAAACATCACTTAATGTGATGTAATCTGCACTGTACAAGTTAAGAAAATCCCGCCATCTTATTAAGCGTCAGATTCTCTAGTGACTTGTAGTTTCAACAATCGATCTTGGATTTACGAAGTGACTGGAATAGACTTAGATATTCGAATTACAGATGAGGCCTGTAGACTTAACACTATAAAGAATATTTTGAATATTCCGCGTACTATTCGTGTGTCATGTTGTTATAAGAACACTATGCTTGGACAGTTTTCAGTTATGTTCTTACACTTACCATTTGGATATAATGTCGAGAGATCAAACAAGTCAATTCCTTTATGAGATAAATGCTTTATGATGCTCTAGCCAACAGAGGAATACATATATTTCAAATTGTTAACTTAAGATTTTATTTGTTCAGATGTATAGGAGAAAATCGTAAGTTTCACAAGAGAAAATAAATGAACTTTAATACTATATAAAAACTCAAATACACTCTATGACGGATTTACTATTATATATTTATCTTAATATCGATATTTGTTTAGGTTAAATTTATATTTAGAAATGTACATAACTTATACTGTTAAATCTGTATTGCGAAACTCCCGCATATTCTCCAAAGTTGTAAAAGATTCTAGAAAGTAAGAATCAACAATATATGTGTGTACGTAAATGCTTGTGTTAGCGTCAGTATTGTTACGTAAAACTGAAATTTCGAGAAAGCATCCACACGTCTCTAAATATGACCAAAGCGACTCGCCAAAGAAAGAGTATCTATTATTATTTTGCTATAGTCAATGTGCTATAAACTTCAGAAGCTATGATTGTGATCGTTATAACGCTTATTAAGCTTCAGATATTTGACCAGGAACATTTATAAACTTCGAACATTACAAACCATTTAACTTTAGTGGACTCACATCGGACATTAGTACTTTTACAAAAACATTAACTAACTTCAACGGTGGAAAACTCAGCTAAGAACACAGAGCTAGCTGGCTCCCTGCTAAGTGAATTGTACCTACATCAACTCGAAATTAACTCACTCATCATGAACCCTCGATAAGATATTAAGGAAGTTCCAGACTAGAAAGAAGAGTTTATATTGCATTTAAGTTTGTAAAACTTTTGTATATATGTCATTGTTTGTAATAGCTATTTGTAATAACTTTCATTGTAATTTGTATTATTGGTTGTATATTAAAATATATTTGTATTTAAAAAAAACCGTGTATATCAATCTTGTAGGCAAATATCATAAACTGGATATATAACGGCATTTATTTAAATACTAAATCCAAAGTACAAGTTAACTCAGTTTCAGATCATTCGAAATTGTAATACGTAACACTAGTCAGCAGCACTTGCCACCTACAAGGCTACGCTTAAACAACATAAAACTTCACCCCAGCAATCGAATGTGCAGAATGTGTTCTGCAGTATATTGTGGCTCAATCTTCGACCTTTTGTTATGCAGCTCGACACACTTATTGTTAAGTTAGAGGTTCTAAATCAGTGAACTCATCCCGCAGGGGAAGAAGGGCGTATCAAACTTTCACGGTGGGGAGAAGGCGTGGCAGTATATAAATAATACAGTAATATGATGGTTCTTTAATATTTGAATAGGAATTTTGCAAAGTGAGAAATATGCAGATAAGATTTATATTTTTGAATATATCTTTATAACTTTCCTTACTTAAAACTAGATAGCCGCGCTTATAAAGCATAGAACCAATTACAGCGAACTTTGAATTTATTTGAATATATTTTGGTTTCAATGACTCTCTTCTTACAGAATTTCCCAAAACGAATAGGTTTGTGATGCGTGAAAAAGGCATAATCTTATACGTCGTGTACGTGTAGGTGTTTTTACAAATAAGGAGGGACGTACGTGAAGTTATATATTTTTGGTAAAATAGAGATTCACATAAAAGGTTTAGAGGCTCTGTAAAATGACATGTACAAAAAGAACCAGCACATGCACAAATAATCTTTGAATTGACGTAAAAACCAATATATCTCCGATTTTATGCCCCGAAGTCATCTTTGTTGTGGATTAGGTCAGAAGTTAAGGACATCAAAAGCTTATCCAACATCGTTGAGAACAGCAAACGTAAATGTCACTTAAAATTTAAATTAAATAAAAAACAAAATTATAGCTTTCTATAACATATACACGTATAAACTCTAAAGAAAGTTTTAGTTAGCTTTTTTAGTTTTACCAGAAAAGCTAGAACAGGCAGAAAAATTTCCTCTAGTATATACATTAGCTTTTAGTTAATTAAGTTGTTAAAATTTGACCTTTTATAAGAAGTTTCTTATGAGAAGTATTTAATTAATTCATGGTAGATGAATAATTTTCTCGAAGTATGAAACAAGTTGTTGGAAAATGAATTCTGAAAAAAAAAGAACCTGTTGTCAGATATAAGTTATTGTTATTGTTTTAGATAAAAACTATAAAATGATCTATCTGAGTTCTGTCCACCACGGGGAATCGAACCCCGGAATTTAGCACTGACCCACAGGTGGTTTGTTTGTTTGTTTTTTGAATTTCGCGCAAAGCTACAGAGGGCTATCTGCGCTAGCCGTCCCTAATTTAGCAGTGCAAGACTAGAGGAAAGGCAGATAGTCATCACCACCCACCGCCAACTCTTGGGCTACTCTTTTACCAACGAATAGTGGGATTGACGAATATGTTTGGTGAGACAGGGATTCAAACCCGCGACCCTCAGATTGCGGGTCGAGCGCCCTAACCACGTGGCCATGCCGAGCCTCCTACAGGTGGAAACCAGTTAAAAAACTAATGTCCAGTCTTGAATATTTCCCAGGTTTCTGTCAGTTGCTTATTTTAAACCAAGTGAATATTTTTAGAATATTTATATATAATCAGAATGTATCTTAAACGCGTTTGGAGTTGAGTTGATTCACAGAAACTAGAATAAGTTTACAGATAAAATATTTAGATCAGTATTGGAAGAAATATTTTTATTGCCAAGGGTCAGAATTTCAGTTCCGAAGAACAGACTTGATTTTCATTGTGTAGCACAACCTTCAGTTATTAGAGTCTTCAAAAATGCTTTGATGGGAAAAAAATTAAAATAGGATAAAATATAGTATTCTGTGAGAATATAATTTGTGTATATTTCTGATGAACAGCTTTCTATGTATTTGTTGTTAACTGTTTTGTTCGGCTTTTTATAGTGTAAATAAAACTGTTTCAAACGGTATTTCTATCACCTCAAATTTCCTAGAGTTTGTCATAGATTACGTGGTTTGGTTTGTTTGAATTTCGCGCAAAGCTACACGAGGGCTATCTGCGCTAGCCGTCCCTAATTTAGCAGTTATATGACCAGAGTGAAAGCAGCTAGTCATCACCACCTACTGCCAACTCTTTGGCTACTCTTTTACCAACGAATAGTGGGATTGAACGTCACATTATAACGCCCCGACGGCTGAAAGGGCGAGCATGTTTGGTGGGATGGGGATTCCAACCCACGACTCTCAGATTGCGAGTCGAGCGCCCTAACCACCTGGCTATGCAGGGCCAGATTACATCGAATCATGTTACTGTTTGAGACTTTTTATTACAGAGTTGCTCTGAAAATGTGAGATAATACTAATTTCGTTAACAATTGAAAGCAAACTACTTACATAGGTCATAACTAAAATTAAACCGGGTAAGGAATATAACTAATTATACATACTGTTTTACGTTTTTATGTTTAAAGATGAAAGTTCATCTTTAAATAACATCTCACGAAGTTTGGCCAGCTTAAAAGATTTGGATTAGCTATAGATGTGAAACAACCTTTATAATAAAAATATAATAAAAGATAAAATTAAAAATATTGTAACATTAAAAAAGAACAGATATACTAGTGTAACTGTAAACGTTTTCACAATGAATTTTTTTTGTCTTTTTCTTCAATTAGTCGTGGATATTAACTGACATAAATGAGTGTCAGATATAAAGAAAACAATGATAATTTTTACATGCATTGTTTGTTTTAATATTTGTTATGCTTACATCAAATATAATGTTTGTTTTTACGTCTCAAACTTGTAAATATTTATTTGGTTGGTTACAATATAATGTATAAAATAATATATACAACTCTCAGTCTATTACTTACAGACAATAAGCACACAGACAGTTCTGTACATATGTTTTCGAGTAGACACCTTAGACAGCGTTCTTGACATAAGCTAGACTTGAGAGCTTGCTTCTCTTATCTTAGCGTTTTTAAATCGTCAAGGTATATTTTCGGTGGGGGTTTCATTTGTCGTAAGAGTAGTAACATGGATCGGAAGACACATATGACCCATACAGTTTGAAAAAAGTATATAGAGGACTGACCACAAAGTATCTTATTTCAGGTTTTTAAGGATTTTATTCTTCTAAGAACTACTCATAGATATGTTTGCTTTCAATTTCGTCACTCTGTCGAAACATACAAGTAAATAAATATCGTTCCCTCGTTTTTTATTTATTTTCTCACGCTCTTTTCTCCCGACAAAATCGATCTAAAGCCAACCAATGAAGAACAAGTTTATGTGAACAAACAAAACTACTGCTATCAGTCGAAGCCTAAGAAAATGTTAGTTATAATATGAACAAACTTTAAGAAATATGTTTGGTCATAAAAACGACTTAAAAGGATACAAAATGAAAAGGAATGAACTCAACTGATTATAATGACATAATACATTGGTTTACTTGTTGCCATTTAAATTCACAAAATCAGCACATATCCAGGTTCGACAAACACAATTTTCGTTGTAATTCTAAATATAAATGGAAATGTATCCAAAATATTTGGGGAGTGAAAATTTCGTTTTTCTATAAAAATAAGCAATACACCAAGGGTTCAAACATGATTAAGTGTTATTACTTTCAAACGGGGGTTATTATATATTATGTAATCCCAGTGTATAATCATCTATAATATTAGTTACACATACAGTTAAGCTATTAATCAACGGTGTGGATTTATCCAAATTTATAGCGCATATGAGAAGAACTTGCTTTCATTCGGATAAAATAGGAAAACACTATTTAAATACTTTTAAGTTAATCATTTATACAGATGCTAATGTGTAATGTAATTAGTACACTATAGAGATAACGACTGTTTAAAAATATCCTTCTTATCCAGCGAACAATATTTATTTTTATTTAACATTTTTGTTAAGGTAGATCATGATAATAACAAATACTTATGAACTTTGGAAATAAACTGAGTTTACCTTTAAGTAAATGTCCTATTATTGTTAGTTATTTGTTTAGGATGTTCGCGCAGAGCTGTGCAAGACCATCAGAGGAACAATACACACCGACAACACTTGTGCTAGTAGTCTTTAATTTTAAGCTGATAGACTAGAAATAATTATTATAATCAACAGCACACCGACAATACTTGAGCTACTCCAATCGAATAGTGAGATTTGGCCGTCACTGTTATAATGAACCCACTCCTCCAAAGTGCCAAGCTCGTTATTCCGACAAGGGATGTGAACCAAGGATCATTCCACTACGACAACTAAAGTACGTCCTACCCTAATTGTCATGTTACCTTTCTTCATCTTAGATATATACAGCTTACTCATTTTATAACATTACATGATGTTTCAAGCCTTACTTTCATTATTACTTCTAAAATTTAACTTATACTCTCAAACAATAGCGGAATTTATTTTTTGTTCCAATAACTGTATGTATCCAGGAGATTAACACATGAAGAACTTTTGCGGAAAATCCTTCATCATTGTTTCCACCTTAAATAAATGACTCCATATATAAGTTAATTTAACAAGAGAAGGAAACAAAAAATATTCCACAGAAATGTAGACTGCCAACTTAAGATATTCTAGGTTATTGAAATATATAGATAATGAAATTTATATCATTGATTAATTCTAGTGTTAGTGGATAAAGAAATATCCTTAAATTTAACGTACTTGTAGCATCAGAAAACAGCATGTAATGTTCAACTTTCCTATGTTAAAAAGAACGTTTTACAGCATTAAGCCCTCTTTATGTAACATATATTCCTGAATCCAAACATGTGCACGTACCTCTCTCAAAGTTGATTATTCATAATAACTTGGGAAGAAACTAAGAAAATCGGTTGGCTACACAGAATCTAGAAAAGCGAGAGTTCAATCGATGCATACTAAAGAGTTGGATTCATATATATATATGCTTATCTCGCCTAAATAAATTATTTTCGGTTGATATCAAAAGAGAAGCACTGATAAAGAATTGAAACATATGGAATTATAGTGAAGAAAATAAAACCTTGCGATGGTTTTGGTCCAGTTTTCTGATAATAATATATTGTTTTGTCCATGTGTATATCTTCCACAGAGAATTACCGGTATTGAGTTTTCGCTCACTGTTTTGTTTGTATACTGCTTTCTCCACCACGAAAACTCAGTTTTTATCAGTTGAAAGGCGACATTTTACAAATACATTCTCTGTAGATTTACTGGTACTTAAATGAAATCAAATAAATATGAATAACTCATTTTCTGTAGAAAAAGCATTTACAAATATTTAACCTAAGGCTACACATTAAACATCTAATGTGATTAAGTAAATACGCAAAGAACAATTGTTGTAGTATTTGCTCAGAATACTACTAATTCACGTTCAAACACAGAAGAAAGAACATCTTCATTTTAATCTCTTGAACTAACACTTCAGTAGAACTTTACCTATAACTTGATTAAACACTAAAATGGAGTTACAAGGAAGTAACACAACTTGGAAAACTTACGAACCTTTAATATTGACGATGACTAACTGATAAATTAATGCAACCTATTCACAATATATTCAGCATCCTTTACGCCATTACAATTATAATCAGCAGATTCATCTTGATTTATCTTTTGGCTAGTCTTTTGAACTTAAAAATTAACATAAACCTAAACTTGTATATTGATAAATAATAGGATCGATAGGTGTGAAATTAAATTTATTTTTCTTCTATTTTGACGTATTATTTTGTTACAAAGTAAAATTACATTTAATTATAGGTAATTATAATTCATTACCCACCTCATGTGCTTACTATATTTGACCATAAATCTAATATGTATATTTCATACAGTGTAAGTATTTTCCAATTAATTTCAGTGTTCTAGTTAATTTACTTATGTTTAAGAAAATTTCTAACTCTTAAAAGAAAATGTTCTTATTTTATAAAGTTTAACATTAGAATACATTCATGTAAATGCATAAAAGTAAAATAACAAACGATAATACATTTCTAGACCAGAATTAACGTTATTGAGGGGCCTAGAAGAATTGTGCTTACAGATGAACCCAAAGACAAGTATGATTAAACACTTCACCAAATTTTATAGCCAATTGCATCACTACTACCAGTCTTGAATACAACTATACTATTTGTTCAATGGTCGAGCAACAAAAACGATATGAAACATCGAATAGTGCTTGAAATGCAATATTTTCAATATCAAGATATCACAAAACATATTTCTGTAGGGTAAGGTACAACTTTATATTGTCACATTTCATAGCTTTAGAATACAAGTTACGTTTAATACAAATATATTCACAGAATTATATATATTTTGAACTGATATATATATATTCAGTTTTAAAAACAAATAAACGGAAAATAGGGCAACATTTCACCGATATACCAAACAAGTCATTTCACTCTAGGCAATAAACCTCATATTAAGACTAACTGACCCGTTTCGAACGTCATCGACGCTTATAAGCTTCAGATTGATAAATTTGAGAAAGCAACATTTACAGAAGTTTCTAGGTAGAGAGAATTGAATTTCTGCTACTTTTTCATATTAAAATTGAGTGTACAGATGAGTTTCGTAACCAAAAGCATGTTTTTCACCATTTTTAAGTAATAGCATCTTGGGTTATTGATCTGGTTGGTAAGTTTGGATCTTGTTCGTAAAGTTCTCAAATGGTCATAGTATGAACTTTGTTGCCCTGTGAGTGATGATATATTTATAATTTAGGAAAAAAAACCCAACAAACTAAAGCTACTTCAAAGGAAATTTAAAACGAACTAACTCAATCATGCTTTCCTAATATTAAAAGACTGAGATAACTCTCCATTTTTTATAATGTAGAATGAAAACCAGAAGTAAAAATAACTATTCTAATCTAGAAATCTAGAAAAATAATCCTTAAGGAATTAAAACAAGATGTTTCGAGTAATTGTTCTACCAGCTTGTCCCTCGGTGGATGAGTGGTAAGTTTCATGACATACAGCGCTAAAATTAGGGGTTCTATTACCCGTAATGGACAAACCACAGACAGCCCATTGTGTACTTTTGTGAGATAAAAACAATAATAATATCAAATATGTTTTACTGAGTTTAATAATTATAATAATGTTATATTTGTGTCACTGAATGTTTGCTGTATAAAATCATTTGTTTATAGCATCTCTCTCTCTCTCTCTTTCTACGTATGTATCTTCTTGGACGATTTATGTGTAACTACAGATAATTGAGATATGGAGGATGCTTTGCTGATTAATAGCAGTGATTTATATTTTTCTTCTCTAGCAAAGACAAAAGTCTATTACGTTTAGTGTGTATTTCGTGCTACTAAGGCTTTCTTGAGCTCCTTTCCAGCATTAGAAACTAATAACAAGAACTAAGCGCTGGAACTTGCTGAAAAGCTGGAGAGCAACACCCATTTTATTATTTTGCTATTTTTAAAAGAAAATTATAAGCTAGATTTATTTTTCCACCAAAGCACGCGTAACTCTCCCTCAGGTAACATTCCCCATTGAAGAATTATCTCAAATGATAAAAGCTGATACTGCTTGTTGGGGATTGCAGTTCTCAGCTGACTATAGCATGAATTTTCATTAACTACTGTGAGGTGATATGTTTCGAATACAAAAAGTAGTAGAAAAATAATGATAACAATCGATGCTCATTTTTCTATAAGCCAGTACTGTTTAAAATAAGGCAAAAGATACCTCTCTAACTAGTCCTTTTAGCTTTGGTGTAAGAAGAATAAGATTAATAAGCAAATAATCATCATATACAATGTCAGAAAAGCCTTAATGAGATTCCGCAGGAGACCGAAGAACGGAGAAAAAGGAAATTTTTGTCTAAAGTAATTTTATCCTAAAGTTGTTAGAACTTTTGTTTCTTAGTATGTTTAATAATCTATTTTTCAATCTATCTGCGGTGGGCAGAGCACAAATAGCCCATTGTGCAGCTTTATGCTTAATAAGAAACGAACAAAGTCAATCGGTCTTTCCTTATTTTCTTCTACGTACGTATATGTACATAGACATGAAAAGTGGGTAAGATAAATATTCATATATATATTCAAAGGTGTAAAAACAAACGTCATTTCTATAGAGCACACTGCGTTCAAGGCAGAAATGGAACTGTTATTATACCAAGGACTTACATAGATTTTCAGTAGCTCCTATGGTATACGTCAAGATGCAGCATTTTCTTGTATACTAATCGATCGTAGATTAGCACGTTATGTAATAGCATATTTCCCATTGTATTTTTATATTAATATATCACAGTAACTCAAGAATTTAGATGAAACAAAGTTGGCCTTAAAATGCAGAGCAACTGTTTAGTAATTTCCTATAAATCTAATTATTGAAGTATGTTTTACAAAACAAATTCCACTATTTGAATTGTAAATGAACAAATATTAAATATTTGTAGACACAATATTACTTTTCATAGGGTTGCCAAGCTTCTAATATGGATTTAATGTTGAAATAGTACCAGATGAAGTATTCTTGCAATTTATTTAGTATATTTCAAATTTGTTTCTCGTGTATCTATACAAAGCATATGTAAAAAGATAATTAGTCCAATTGTTCTTGATTTCTTAGTTAAATGAATATATATTGGCAAGAAAAATATCATCGATAGAAAGACAGGAATAAAATCAAAAGCAAACGAAATTTAGAGAAAAGTACTGAAAACTCACGACAATTACGATTACTTTTGACAATGTAATTTCCTTTTCAACTATGTAAGAAAAATGTGTAGGTAACCAAGGTATTTTCTAGTATTATAGAAGAAACGATTTTCCATATTTTGACTGTAATCCCTGAATTAAAAATTAAAATTAGGAGTAGGTTTAAGAACCGGAGAATTTCGTTCAAATGCTACGAAGAAAATTGTCTTATAACTGACACGAGATATAATTGTCTGACACGAGATATAAATGTTTTCAGTAAAGGTTAAAAAACACAGGTTTTACTAATATGTAAGTTTATTGTAATCATTAAGTTATTATGAAAATTAATCTAATGTTATTACTTGTAACTATAACATTTGTTGTGTGAAGCGATTTAGTTAATTTCCCGTATTTAACATTCTTCTTATTCCAAAATAAGCCACTCATATGTTGGAAAAAGGGGCAAATACATATAAGCCTAGAAAAGAAAATGTGAACATGACTGTAACTATTCGGTGTGACCCCTAGTGGCACAGTGGTATATTTGCGGATCTTCAGCGCTAAAAACCGGGTTTCGATACCCGTTGCGGGCAGAGCATAGATAGCTCATCGTGTAGCTTTGTGCTTAACTACAAACATAAAACTATTCAGTGTCTTTTTAATTAAAAAACTAAACCAAATGTTAAGTTTTTCAAATTGTATTATAAAATTATAGAAAATTTTTCCCTTTAGATGTTTTATACTCTTCACTATAAATTAAAGTTCATTTAGCTGTCGATGTTCGAAGATTGTGAATTGTAAATATAAACTTTAGAATAAAATAATTTACGTTATTTGCACATTGTTTTTTCGTTATACTTTTCAAATTTTTGGTAAGAACTGGAACAAATTTTCAGTTATTTTGGAAAATGATAAAAACTTCGTAAGCGTTAGCTTGTGAAAGGAGAAAAAAAAACTAGCATAAGCGTATTGTTTTGTTTCTTGAATTCTACCAAATTCGAGCTTAAATGTTCTTGTTTAGTCAGTGGATGACAGTTTTATTCATATAATATTCTAAATTTGCTTCCCTTTATAAGATTGGTTGTTTAATGTAACATAAGATAGTTACTAAAAGATAAGTAATTTTAAGTTTTTTCATAACTTTTCCATTGAAGTTGATTTTTACAGTTAAAATATTTTAAACTTGTCTTGTTTGAAGTTAAGCACAAAGCTACACAATGGGCCACCTGTGCTCTGCCCACCACGGGTATCGAAACCCGGATTCTAGCGTTGCAAGTCCGCAGAATATTTTAAACTAAATTCAACGTTTACATATTTCAGTATATACGTACTTTTATTATAAGAGTTTTATTATATACTTTGAGTAAATAAATTTCATTTATATAGAGCTTTTACATTTTTCTTAAACATCTCTCACTTAATAGAGTGTACAAAACACACACACATATATATATATATATATATGCAAAGAACTGTTTAATAAAGATAAAAACAAAGTTGCTTTGTTTAGCATATAATAGGTCAAAATAAGACACAAGGACAAAGTGTTGATGTTATAAATGTTATTAATCCCACCTCTTTCACTTATATTGAGTTGAAATTTTAGAAAATTATTGAAGAAAACATAAATTTTCCAATAATTCAAGGTGCGATATCTAGAGGCACTGTCAGCAAAAATGAAATCCTGTATTTGTGAAAATAATTCAGAAGGTTATAAATTATCATCATTTTCATAATGTCTTAAAAATAATAGTCTGTCGTTTGTACTGGAAGTCAAAGCCAGACAAATTGCATCTAAAGCACTCAATTTCTCTGCGACGTACACTTTTTACTTCTAGAAACCGTAATTGTATCTTATGTATACATGTACTTTCTCATAATCAGGCTTCCTGAAAATGATATCAGGATTTTCTGTATGTTACAATATCAATAAGATACACATCATACTGTTGTAAGAACGTAAGTGTTTTTCTTCAACACTGGAGCAAAATGAAATGTATTTTGCATTTATAGAATTGAATTTAAATCAAATCACTCGACTCACAATCTGCGGGTCGCGGGTTCAAATCCCCGTCACACCAAACATGCTTGCCCTTTCAGCCGTGGGGGCGTTATAATGTGACGGTCAATCCCACTATTCGTTGGTAAAAGAGTAGTCAAAGAGTTGGCGGTGGGTGGTGCTGACTAGGTGCCTTCCTTCTAGTCTTACACTGCTAAATTAGGGACGGCTAGCTTTGCGCAAAATTCAAAAAACAAACAAATCAAATCATATACTTTTATTTAATAAATTGTTGTAGGCTTATAACATGCACTTTTATATATTCTTTAAAATATAACTTTAAAATTGTGATTTAACTATCGATTCAAAAGAAATCATTTACTTATTGTAAAAACAACACCGAAAAAATATTAGTTATTTCCCAATTCTTTATCAATTGTAACCTAGCTGGATTGTTTTTGTGAGATTTCACACGATCATAATTGATTCATTTTCGATTGATTTCCACTGTAGATATTTTATTTTCAATACACAACCGTTATTTCTGTGGTTTGGATATTTATATAACTTTCATAAAGAGAGAAGAATGTTTAATTATTCAGGTTTTCACAATCAGTTCTATCTTTACTGGGGTTCTTCTGTTAGACATCACACAATTTTACTCTTAATAGCAAACCACCAATAAGGTTTTTTAATCGTTGCAAGAATTTTTTCATTTTACTACTTAGTAGGAAAAAATATTTGCAAAAAAATTAATTGCATTGTTCGGATATGTAACAAAACGGCATATATGCTTACAAAATATGGAATTTTTGTTTACGGTTAATAAAGTGCCAAGAAATGCAAAAAAAGTGATTGGGTTCCTATATGAATTTCGATATCTGAAATCTTTTTTACTGTTGCAGTGCTAGTTAAAGTGTTTTCCTTTTCTGATCATTCTTTATGTATATTTTGATATGAATGGCAAAAAATTAATGTAAGCTTTGGAATATGTTTTTGTTTTGTTAATTAATCACAGGAATGAAAGGAAGACGAAGGCAAGCCCCTAAATTGTATTTTCTCCCAGTATTAACCACTGTTAACTGTTAATCTACAACTAGTGTTAGAATATTGTAATGGAGTTTATTTATCGATGTAATGAGATGTAACAGGAAACCAAGCTTTGTGATTGCATATCGTTTCTTGTTCAACGGGTGTTACACAGATTAGACAGCTCACTAAATGGTGTGCTGTGGTTTAATAGCTCTATCTGATAGTAACTTGATCACTTTGGTCACTTTTTTTTTGTTCACACTCTCACGAAATCTAAAATGTCGTGAAAATTAATTTATTCTCAGAATCAATGGCGGTTTCTTTACCTATTTCAACATATGGTTATCTAACTAATCCTTGTTTATGATGGCACACAATGTTGCCTTTGGGTAATTATTTAAAGATAATTAATTTTCAACTGATTGGAGTAATTTCTGCAAAGAGTGAGTTGCGCTGCAAAACAACGAGAGAGACTTAGGAACATAATTCTAAGATACTATTTTATCTTACATCATTTGGAACAAAAGATGTGCTAGTTCTTCTGTTTCAGAAACTAAACAAAATATCCAGTTTTTATATTCTTTAGTGTATTACGGTAATATGGGTTATGACATTATTCAACCAAATACCAAATGAAAACAAAACAAATGAGTGAATTGCTTGAGTAATACCTTTTGCTCATTTTGGAACACAAGCTTTGTTGGTAAATCCCAGTAATTTTTGCCTCTTAGTGACACAGCGTGTGTCTGCGGACTTGCAACGCTAGAAACCGGGTTTCAATACCGGCAGAGCACACATAGTCCATTGTGTAGTTTTGTGCTTAACTACAAACATACAAGAAACAAATCTATCACTTTTTATTTTCAAAACGTAATATCTATAGCTAAAAATAACAGTTCAGTCAAAAGGAAGTTTTTGAAATTAAAACAAAGTTTGTTAACGCTCAATAAAACTGGACGTTTATGTTTTGGGGGCTTAGAAAATTGATACTTTCCGTATCTAACTAAAATCACTACATATTCTGTACCATTAAATCATAGGGTAAATATAACTAAAATTCCATACCTCAAATGATATTAACCTAAAAATAAACACTACTTGTTTTAGGACAATTGATTTCTCCAGAGTCATATTGAGAGCCATAAGTTTTATTCAGAAATGCTGTCCCAGAAAGTATTGGGTATGCTTTCCATAATTATCAATCATAGTATCAAGTCTATCCTCACTAAAATAACTAAAACTCTTGTCTGTTTTTGATAGTTTTCACTGATTATTTTGACTCTCATTACTTTCCCTGATTTCTAGAAAAAGACATGCTATTTTTGTATTTTTTATGCAATTGAATAAATGTATTAATTAGTTTCATTACTATATAATACTGATGTACTTTAAGAGCTATATAAATTGTATTTTGAAATATACATTTTAAGCTAATATTTGATATGTATAATATATATATATTTATATATTAGTAGAGACAATATATTGTAAAAGAGTGCTTATTTATACATTTTATCAAATTTAATTGTTTAATAGAAAGTACTTGCACTACAAAAAGTTATACTATTACAATATATACTTTTTTAGGCGAGTATTTATATTGTTTTTTATTTTTTTAGAGAAATGTAAATAGAGCAATATAAATAATATTCTATTGTTCTAAAAATTGTTTATACTGGATATAGTATCATTTTTTTTCTAAAAAAAATACTGCTCTTACTTGAATCAAGAATAAATTCAATATCAGTTTACAAGTATAAAAATTCCTATGCACCAAATCAACTCCTGTACAACAGAAATCTATATAACTTTCCTCGCAACTTTCTCAATCAAACGCTACAAATCTCATACTGTTAGAAAGGCCTTTGTCTGAAGAGTCCGGATTACAAATTGTTTTTTTTAATTCAGAATAACCTTACTTGTTTTATACTTAATTAAAATTTGTAATGAAACGAATGTGCTACACGATGGCACAATGTGGTTGTCATCACGTGACGACTAGCTTCGATTTCAGCTTTAGTTTTTTATTTGCAAAGTATTTTACACAAACAGCATTCAACCCGCGTGTAATTTCCTAAAACAATCAACATTACACTAAATAAAATATCCATTGGCTTTATCGACTTATTTAGGTCTAAAATATGCATGCCCAGTTCGTTGAAAACCGTATGCTTATCACTTTGCGGACACACGTTGAGACGTTTCTGCATATTCAGCATATTGCCTTCATTACCATTTTACATTTATTTTGCTTTGCAATAACTTAGCTTCGGCTTATTTCATAGCTCTTAGCTATTTTTTTTTTTTTATTTTGCTTACGGGTTTTATTCTTCGTTTTTTGTTTGTTTGTTATGAATTTTGCGCAAAGCTACACGAGGGCTTTCTGAGCTAGCCGT
>NW_013666417.1:154186-157500 GCF_000517525.1 Limulus polyphemus
TCTTCGTTTTTTTTTTTTATGAGTTTCTTTGTTTCAACTCGCAAAGTCGTGTCATACACTGAATGCTCGAAACTGTTTAATACTCTGTACGCTATTATAAATACCATTACTTTACTTTATTGTTTACTTTACATGTAGTTTTATTAAAGAAGTTACATACGTGTAGTTTATTAAATAAAGTAACATACGTGTAGTTTATTAAATAAAGTTACGTCTATATATGTTTATATGTCTGACTGCGTAAAATCTCTTCAAATAGATCAGGATTTATCGATCAAACACAACACAATGCCCGCAAGAAAGCGTGGCTTAAATGGCATGTGTGAAAATGATAGAATAAGGAAAATTCAAACGATGGGCATGAAAAGTATCGCAAATATTTTGCAGATCGCGGCTAATAAGATATTATTACTTGATAAAAGCTGCAGGGAATAAAAATATGATAGTGTTACTTAGATATTAAAACATTTAAAATTGGAAAACAAAAAACAGATGCAGCAAGACCACTGATAAGGTATACAAATAATTGGGAATATAAGAAAAAATTCAGGCATTTCCTAGTGAAGACTTGTGTGGTGACTACAATAAACCGTATAAATTATAAATATTCTGAAAAAAGGAAACTTCAAATGTATATCTAGAAAGACTAATAATAAATTACACCAAAATATAAAGTGACTCGATTAAGAAAAAAATAGAATTTTAGGAAAATGGATAATAATAAATTAAAAACAATTTAAGGGTTTGTTTATTTGTTAAGCACAAGCTACACAGTATGCTCTCTTTGCTATGCCTAACACAGGTTCTAACCCGGGTTTTAGTATTATAAGCCTTCTGACTTACCGCTGAGCCACTGGGAGCAAACATTGAAGGAACAAGGTTTCATATCAAATTCCCCCCCCCCCAGTGGCACAGCTGTATGTCTGCGGACTTACAACGCTAGAATCCGGGTTTCGATACCCGTGATGGGCAGAGCACAGATAGCCCATTGTGTAGCTTTGTGCTTAATTACAATCAAACAAACATCTCAAATTATTCTACAACGAATTGAAAACAATTAAATGTGTTTTATTAGCACAATTTATTCGCTCAATAAGTTTCATGGCTAATATATCATTGGTTACAAATGTGGAACACGAGATGTTATATGGAATACAGACTAGTACGTCTGCTTACTCCGTCCATGACCACTAGGGTTTCTTGGTTCAATTATTCCTTTAGTTAAAGTTTGCAAAAACAAGCCCGTTACAAAGTCAGTAAATTATTGAGCAGAAAATTCACTCCTCGAAAGTGAAATAATATCAATATGTTCACACCATAACTAAATAGCTACCGAAACGCTCATATTTAATGATATTGCACGGGCACAAACCCATTGATCACTGGAAAGACATGAAACCTTGGTTTATGGGAGAAATGTATTGGCGACCAGAGGTATTTCTGTCCAACATAGCAATATGATGGGTGGTGATATGCCATCAACAGGTAGATGGAACATGTTTTCCTGACTTTAATCCGCACTCACGAAATTCACTCCCTACAGTTTGCTCACATATAATCATTCTAGTTAGTGTCTTGAAGACCACATCAAATCTATACGCAGTGAACTAACTATTCCTGAACGATCATGTTCTACAGATAGAGGTCGTCAAATGATGTAGTTGACCCTCCATAGCTTTCTCAAGACTGTCTAATGTAAAGAGCATTAGGAACGTGCTTAAACCAAATTATCTGCTATTTGAATAGCTTTAACACTCTGTACATCCGTTAATAACATCCGCCCGTTACCAGCAGGTAGTTTTGCCACACAATTACAAGAAGATGGTAATCAAAATTGAAGCTATTATAAAAACAACTCATTATCAAACTAAAATGGGGATGCTACCTTTCAGGTAGATACTGTTTACAGAATCTGCCAAAACAGGCGTGCTTTCTAAAACTAAGACTCGTGAAAAGTGCGTACAACTTATGACATATTTAGTTTTAGAACTACGTTCACATGTAATTTTTCTAGACCATATTAAGTGTTTTGCTTTTTTTATTAGTGTTGTTGATTTGAAAGATATGTTCCTGTTCTTCCTCATTGTAGGACGTCTGCTGCTCTGTAGGATTTATCAAAAACACCTTAAGTGTGAAAAAAAGGTGCGCCCAAAAAGGATTAAATGTGCGACTTAAAGGAATGAAATCAAAATTGGCGGCAAAACTGTAGCTACACTTATAGCATTGATAAAAATGTTACAGCAAACATTCATTCATTAGTTAGTTAGACGGCGTATTTTGCTTTACCCACCATCATGCCTCAAGTTAAACAGAAAACGCGGCATGGTGAACTAATGAATCCTGGGGGATATGAATTAATGAGAATAATCTCCAGAACTAGCCTCATCCATGTTGTTATGTTAATGTTTCTTGATGTTAATATTTTTACTTGCTGTTAAATACACTTCTTTGAATTTCCACTTCGTTCTTACCATCTTTAGTGCTCATGTGTCCTAAATATATAAAAGTTTTGATTTGTTCAATTTATGTTTTCTCTATAGTTAGATCGATTCTAGGTTCATATTGGCTCTTAGTTACTAACATTGGTTTGGTCTTTTTAGTATTCATCTGCATCCCATAGTCTTTTCTATTTTCATTTTCTTCATAGATCTGATACACTTAAAACTAATAGTGCTGTGTCTTCTGCATATCTCAGGTTGTTGATGTTAATTCCACCAATCACTACTCCTTCCTTTGCATGTTCTCTAAATATTTTTGTTCTGTGTATAGGTTGAACAAACTAGATGATAATACACATCCTTGTCTTACACCTTTCTTGATCTTAAACCCTGCTGTTACTCTCTGTTATGTTTTTACTACTGCTGTTTGTTCTCAATACATCATTGTGATGACCTGGAGATCTTTTTCATTAATTTCTATCCCCCGTATTCTATCATCTTTAAGTGTTTTACCCTATCAAAAATCTTAGTGTAATCTATGAAGCATGTATATAAATTTTGTTAGGTCTCTATGGCATGTTCATAGATTGTTCTCAGATTAAAAATACCTTCCCTTGTGTCACATCCTGGTCTCAACCCACTCTGTAATTTGCTTACTTCCTGGTTTACTTTGTTTGCTATTCGTTGCTGTATTATTTTTAAGAGTAGTTTGGTGATATGACTCATTAAAGTGATTGTTCTGAAGTCTGTACAGTTCTGTGCTTTGGGTGTATTTTATTTTTTTTTTTGGTTAGTTGGTAACTAATTTACCTAATTATTCTATTTTATTTATTCTGTCTACTGACTATTATTATTTTTATTATTATTTCTTAGTTT
>NW_013666417.1:157510-176759 GCF_000517525.1 Limulus polyphemus
GTGCTTTGGGTGTATTTTATTTTTTTTTTGGTAGTGGAACAAATTTTCCAATTATCATTTTATTTATCTGCACTGCAATATATTTTTTATATATTTCTGTTAATTTTATTTCGTTATCCAAGCTGCTGCTCAGGACTGATGTAAATGTATTAGTTATAGTAGAAGCTTATTTTAACAAATATATATATATATATATTATATTAAATTTTATTAAGTTAAAAAATTTAAGTTATATTTACAGAGAAAGAGCTGAACGGATTATTGATTTATTCACAAAGAGTAAAATAAAACGGGTAAATATAAATTAAACCGTCGACCTGTTACGAGAGAAAATTATTCAAGGAAAAGTGATTACAAATTAATAACCGAGAAAAAAGATATCACAAATTTACAGGTTTTCCAACAATTAAGATAAGATAAATACGATGGATTAAATCGTGTGGAAAATAAATACATACAAGGATGAAACCAAATCCCAATCTTGTGGTGACGTATTTAACAAATGATATTATTTTTTCTTCAAAAGTTTGAGCATCATCTAAGATTATTCAGGTTTTCGATTAATGAATTTCTTTCTTTTGTAAAGATTTAAAGCGCTTTATGATGCAGAGGATTTATTTGAAGAAGTTTAGGTTTGGTTTATTTGTTTTAGCGTAAAGTTACACAATAGACTATCGGATTTTACCATTGTAAGTCCGTCAATTTACCAGTAACCTACAGGAAGATATTTGAAGAAGTAAATAATCAATATGGACAAACTTTATAAGATTAATACAAGGAAAACTAATGTATAGAAATATATAACCGCTTTAACGCTTTAGGGAATATGACCTTTTAAATATAAATATGATATGTACATATATAAATTAAACAAAATATATTTCATATACCTTATATGTGAACCACAATACACAAGATTTATAAAACGTTCACCATATAACTGCATTATGTGTTGTTTATGTTTATATTTTTTATTTTATCATTTTACAGTTTTCAGAAAAGTCTAATTTATAACTTTCTAGAAATCGTGCCACTTGTGGTTATATACAAACTACTGCAAAATTAGATCATTGTATGTATAATACGCCGAATGTACTTACTTTTTTCAATTCAGCATTTTTAAAGAATCCATTAATGTATTCAAACACACTTATTGCGCCTTTACACACTTCAAGTTCCGTTATTGTGTTTTGAAATGAGTTTATTACTAACGTAGTCATCTAGCGCTCATAAAATTGGCTGTAGAATAATGGCATTCCGAAAAGTTAAAATTTGTAGATATCAGAGTTAATTAAATTCGTTGTTTTCATTCTAGGGTAAACGTCTCTGAATGTACTTTAGGATCAAGGTCTCTGATTCCATTATAGGTTAAATAGCTTTAATAACATTGATTTGAGGCCTCTTTTAACACTTTTATGGTTAATTATAGGGTGGAGGCTTATGCTTTTTTAGTGTGCGTGTTTGCTTCAACCCACTGGAGACTAGATAATTTGTAAATGAAACTGGCACCAAACATAATATATTAAATTATCAACTTGTGCCCTATTCATATACTAAAATGACTTTGAATTAGAAAATACATAAAACCCCAAATTATACAAATGTAAAAGTAAGCATGTGTTTTGACTGTTATTTTATAAGTAGCACCAGTTCACTAGTGATAACTTTAATATGCTCTTTTGAAACTCTGTTTTATTTTTTTCGTATACACATATATATATAGATAAATATGAAATAGTTTTAATAAAAATTATAAACTTTAAAATAACATATTTGTAACTCACAAAAGATTTAATTATAGTGTTATACAAATATATGTTTCATATGTGGAACTACATGACACAACATTATTTCTTGGAAAGTACAATGTATTAAAACGCGCGTTACGTGATGAAGAATAATTTTCGTAAAGCATAACGATTAGTAATATCTAGCATTCACAGATTTTAATACTCTTACATTATATTTTTTACTGCAAAACTGTTGTAAATTAGCATACATACTTCTTTTAGAGTGCACTTGAAGATTCAGCAGGCTGTTTAGTCAACCAAGAGTTAATCAGCTAAGTCAACTTTTCCAAGACAGTTGAAGTCAATAGCATGGTTGCTGCTGAAACTAGCTTGGAGAGTTTCTTACAAAAAGATGCAGATCGAAATGTGCTTTGGCTAGAGGGAACTACACCCAAAGAGCAACACAAGTTCTGATTTATGATGCTGAGTTAAAAGTCAGATATCCGTTTAATGGCCTGAAATTGGCTCCTCAGCCGTAAGTAACTCCATTAGAAGAGTTTTCAGCAATACAACAACAACGAAGATCATTGAGAACTTCATACACAAGAGAGACATTTAGAGTTCTATAAATATGAGATTGGGTAGGCACTGTATTAGAAAATATTTAAATACTAAATCGAATTCAAACACAAATAAACATTCGTAAACTCTTTGTGAAAGTTTTACCGCTCTTTTTTTTAGTTTTGCTTCTGGAAAACGGAGGTTTGTGACATTGCAGATTAGTGTTGAATAAATAACGACATTTGCTGGTTGCATCATATGTTGATTTATCAATTGCCGCAACTGCTAGAGTTGTCTGAGTAAGTATTGTTACTAGTTGACAAAGTAGAGGTACCAATTGCCTGAAATTGTAGAGTGAATTACTAATAATCTCAGTTCGTAGACTTTTAGTTGCCTCAGTTGCAGTGTTCGTAAGTTTCGATATTACCAATGTAACAGTTTGCATCCAGATCAGATAGCTAAAAGGATTTTGAATTTGTACATAAGAATTGGGACATGTACGTAAGACAAACCTATAGAAATGTAAAATTAAACACGTGTGTTAACTATGTTCTTTAATAAACGGTGCAATCATTGTATTATTATTCTAAGTTAGTTTTCTCTTCGCTAAAGAGTTAGATTTATTTGCTCCTTTTAAACTCAGTTAAGTTTTTTTTTATATATATTTATATATGAATTTTTGGAGACCATATACTAAAAACATATATAGGCTATTTCCCTTTATTCATGTGGATTTTTTTATAACATTGTTTATTATATGTCGAAAAATTTGAGGTAACTGAATAAAAATTTGCCTCAAATCGTTGGAAACCAGTTAATTTAGAATTACACTTTACATAAAACACAATTTTCTACATTTCCGCATGATAATAGTTTATTTCTCCATGACGTCAGTTCATTATGATATAATTTGTGAAGAATATGTCCACTAGTCCATTTGCCCGTCTATTTATGGAGAATGATCGTAATTCTGTGAGTTTATAATGAGCCTTTGTTTTACTTTAACGATTATTTATGTTTATTTGAATACCCTGCTCGTTGACTGCTTCTAGATTTTTAATTAATATTAATAGAAGTAATAATATGAAGATCGAAGAATATTACTAACAGTTTCAGTTGTAGCTGGTGAGTACTTTATGTGAGATGTAATGCAAATATGTGGTCTTTATTCTCTCATGGCTTTCGTAAACATTTGTTTAATTAAAAGTACAGTAAAAATAATGGATAATTCGTAAAATAATTCTAAAAAGTCCTCTTTATGTTTCATGCAATAACATAGATTTTATGCATTATAGTGTGTAATTGATACTAATTGCTGTATAGAATATTCTATGTATATATTTTAGTTGAGGAATCTATTTATCTGTTTCAATTGACAGAGTTATTAATTGCCTCAGTTTGGTAGAATTACTATTTGCCTTTCTTTTTAGAGGTAAATTGGTCGAGATGATTAACAAAGTTAACATCCATCTCAGTTGTTGTAATTTTTAGTTGTCCCCACTGTTAGACGTATTATTTGTCTCCTTTGATAATTTGTCACTTTGCAAATCTTAAGTCAAATGTTCAGATTTAAGATTGGTAGTGAGTTAATGAATATTATAGGTTAACAGTTAAAACACGTAATCTTATGAAATATATAAGAATCCCAGTCCCCATTAATTCTCCTTCTTTCAAAGTTGAATTACATTGTGCACCATATTTTGTGTGATAGCAAGCCGTTTATCCTTGTCTATTCATTTTGAATACAGAAAGTTCACCATTATATAGTATCTAATATAGAAAAAATCTCGAAGCTTATCTATATATAAATTATTGAGAAAATATATAAGAAAGTCACAGAAGAAATCTGAACACAAACTGCGAAACAGGAAATCGTAAGAGTAACGCAACACTAGCTATGAGTTTTCTAAACATCAAATAAAACAAATCGTCCATTCTACCTATGATGAAAACGTCAGACATAAGTTAAATATAAATTCCTTACTTAAAATTTTACAAAGTATGTGGTAAAAAACATCGAATTAAAATGATTTATCGTTTAACTCACAACTTTTTAGTAGTTGTCAAGTGTGTATACATAACACACTTTTTGTTTTTTAACTGTAAGTTGTATATATTTGATTTAAAACTAGTAAAGAAAATGATAATACCCTGCTCAGAAAACAATATCTTACGACAGTGTTTACCGAAATAAGTTTTTTCTGTTCACTTAGGTTTGGGAATAATGCAAAATTATAAACAATGACATATATAAACTGTCATTAAAATTTCAACATTAATTAATTCATTAGAAATTAAATATTTTTCTAATTTCAAAATTTGACAGCTTATTTCTCTGATAACATATAAAACACTAGTAAATTTTGTAATCGTCCTTACCGTAACTGATATGGCAAAATGTCAAATAAATTTAAATATGTATTTAATGTTTATTTATCTAACTTTCAGATTCAAACTGGTGAACTGGTATACATCAGTAAGGTTGAGAGCTTATACAGTTCGATTCATTTGGTGTGTACAACGCAATTAGTCCATTGTTCAGATTTACCGTTAAACAAATAAGATTCAAACTGGTCACACTTTTCTTACCCAAAGGAAGAAATAAATGTAAGTTAATTTATTATTAACTAAATTAAATAGGTTTCGATTGGAAATTTCAATTTTTCCTTTTATTTTTTAGTTAAATACAAATATAATACATAATTTACACCACTCTTTTTATTTATCTAAAATGTTATTCATTTGTATTTTATGATTAAAAATATTCCTCCCATCTATCCATCCATCTGTTTATTCACCCAATTATTCCATTATAAAACGTACACTTACTTCATAATACCTTCTTTTTCCATAAAGTCATTTCATTATAACTTGTGAACAATACGTCCACTGATCCACCTTCCCGTCTGTTTATGAAGAATGATAGTAATTCTTTAAACTTATAATGAACCATGTTTTTGCTTTAACGACGATTTTTATTGTTTTGAATACCTTGCTCGTTGACTGCTCCTGGAGTTTCAATAAGATTATTAGCCGTAGTAGTATGAAGATCAAAATGTTAGCCTACGCAGGTAATGGGCAGCACTAACATTGTGCAAATATATCTTTAAAGATTGTCTCGTTTATAAAAGGGGTTAAGACAAAAAGTTTAGAATTTGATCTCTGACTCTGTTAGCTCAATAGTTACATTGAAAGCGATCGAAACGAGATAATTTCAACGTAAACAGTGACTAAGGCAATCTAGAATAGAAACCCGAGTAATCGGAAATTACCGTTCCTGTGTGTTAAAATATGTGAGCCATTGATAAACATTCTAGGCTTGTCGGTTTCATATTTCTACTTCTCAGAATTGTGTTATCTACGAAGAGTGATAATCTCAAACTATTTGATGAAAGAAGAACAAACATAAAACTGATATTTAATCTTCAAACATTTACCAGTCTTTAAAGTGTTCAAATCTCAATGCTTTGGAGAAAAAAAAAGAGAATGGTAACTCTTGTTTTAGTTTTGTTTGATTTCATTATTTTTAGCACACAGCTCCACAATGTACTCTGTTCACCATGAGGAATTAAACCTTGTATTTCAGTGTTGTAAGTCGTAAACTAAATGTTGACCAGTCAGGAGATTCCTGTTTCAAGCTGTATTTGTCTAGAAGCATTTTATCAAAAAATAGTTTCAATTGTAGATTATGAATACTCTTATTGAGATACAATACAAATGCGTGCTCTTTGCGTTACAATATTATATATTCTCTTATGGCTTTTGAAAATATTTGCTGAATTAGAAGTATAGAATAAATAATAGATAATTCCTGAAGTAATTAAAATTCCTAGCTATGTAATAGCATTAATTGCATGTGTTAGAGTATTTAATTGATATTAATTGCTACCTAAAAGTATCTAGTGAAAATTATGAAGTTAACTGTGGCTTTTAAATTGAAAGTTATGCATTATTCGTCTCAATTTCTAGCATCAAATGATGTTTAGAATACCATTATCATTTAATGATACACATATGTCTTGGGATACTTTTCCTCAGAATAAAATGATACTGAATTTTTGTCTCTTTTGTGCTTTTTGCATTACGTTACATTTGTCTTTTGAACGAAAATAAGAACTTGATAGATGCTGAATGTTTCAATCGAACTTGAGAAAAAACAACACAACTTACGAAGCGTAGAAAAAGACATTAATAAATGCTGTATTTTACATTGCCTGGAAAATAATAATAGAAAAAAAAACAACATTAAGTTACTTCAATTTGAAAGGGGCGTGTGAAAATAATTTCACTTGTATTTGTAAAAACATCTTCAACGTTGTAAGTGCATTGACTAACCGCCGATTAATCGGGAGATTCCTGTTTCTGTCTGTGTTCTTTTAGAAGCATTTTACCAAATGTAGTTTCAATTGTAGCTGGAGAATACTGTAACTGAGACATAATTGAAATATAATTTGCGTTACAATGTACTTTATTCTTGTATGACTTTTGAAACTATTTGTTGAATTAGAACACGTGAACAAAAGCCGTATTTATTAGCTCTAAATTAAAACCAAGTTGTAATTCTCTTAAGGTAGCCTAATTGATATATTCTAGGAAAACTAACATGAAAGACTTTCCTAGAAATTGGGCCCGGCATGGGAAAGTGGTTAGGGCGCAGGTTTGAATCTTCGTCCCTCCAAACATGCTCGCTTTTTAAGCCGTGGGGGCGTTATAATGTGACGGTCAATCCCACTATTCATTGTTACAGGAGTAGCCCAAGGTCAATCCCCTTATTCGTTGGTAAAAGAGTAGTTCAAAAGTTGGCTGTGGGTGGTGATGAATAGCTACCTTCCCTCTAGTCTTGCACTGCTAAATTAGAGACGGATAGCGTAGATGGCCATCGTGTAGCTTTGCGCGAAATTCAAACAAACAAAATCCTACAAATTATTATTTCTATCAAAGGAGACGTACAGTATATTGGTTATTAACTAGAAAGCTGAAACCAATTTACTAGTAATTTCTGCACTCTTCATTGTTATCTGTCTGTTAGGTAGTATATAAAATTCGCATATTGGATATTAAGTATTTTAGTAAAATTCTGTTTGTTGATGTATTTTGGTAACAGTCAAGTTACATGGATATACTGAGGGTTAATTTTACTTTATAAGAAAGTTTTTCTAGTTCCCTGCTGCTTTTGGAACTACTCAATCTGTGATCATACGTAATGTAATGACCATGGATGTGCAGTATTGTTCAACACCGTATTTTCCAATACAACAAGCTAACAAAGGATGGCGTAGTCAATCATAGATAACATAATTTTACAGTCTTTCGACAGACTCTCCACAGTACGTAGAAGTTAGTTTTCAAGATCATGTTTAAGCATATTAAAAGCACAAAAGTTCTTTGGAGCTACAATATGGACTTATTAGGCATGTGGTTGGATGCGGTTGCTGTGATTTCAGTTTCTTTGGTCAACTCTCTCATGGAAACAGCCATCGATTTGGAGATGTGGCTGGTACTAGAAGACATATTAACTTTATCGCTATGAGTTTACGTTCAAAGAATTCTCTTTCGTATCCATGGCCTTCACTTTGGAGATAAGGGCGTTGTTCCAGATTCGGGTGTGGTTTCGGAGCCAGTTATCCTAAATGCTCTGCCGTGAAAGTTTTTCCGCTTCCATGCAGTACAATGAAGCTTCCATTCTTCGAAACGTTTTGTTCTTTGGCTCTATATTGCTTCACAATATCGCTATACAAACATCTTTTCACGGAAAGTCTAACTCATAAGTTTTAGGTCTACCTTGGCGTTCTTTCACTATCATATTGTCGGGATTCGCCGTGAACTAAATAGATAAGTGCTATACACATTCTTCGTGGTGCTTTGGTTCCTATCTGCTTGTGGCGACACTTTGCTGCATTAGCATATTAAAAATATTCCTTATAAAGTGCGACGTAATAGATGACTATTGAGAAGATAAAATAATTTCTTATGTGTTTTGCTTGTACATAAATTGCAACTCATAAGTTATAACGTTAATATACATCTTTTTCACATAATAATTCTCAACCACAATGGTTGTTTGTTTGTTTGTTACGAATTTCGCGCAAAGCTACACGAGGGGTATCTGCGCTAGCTGTCCCTAATTTAACAGTGTAAGACTAGAGGGAAGGCAGCTAGTCATCACCACCCACCGCCAACTCTTGGCCTACTCTTTTACCAACGGATAGTGGGTATGACTGTCACATTATAACGCCCCCATGGCTGAAAGGGCGAGCATGTTTGGTGAGACGGGGATTCGAACCCGCCACCCGCAGATTACGAGTCGAGTGCCCTAACCACCTGGCCATACCAGGCCTCCCAACCACAATGAAAGCACGCAGGTTCATGATATCAGTTTAACAGGAAACACAGGCGTGAATGAATAAATTGTATACTTTGAATTTGATGGTAAGCTGCTTAAAGCATGAAAGATGTCGAACAATACTCAACCATTTAGGAAATATTGCTTATTGTTGCGTATTTTCTTTAGCTTATTTGTTTACGATGAAGAGAAAGAACACTTTGAAAATCGATTTTGCCCATCTTTGTGTAAAAACAAAACCTTTTCATCATTTATCAGATTCGTGGGAGTGTTTACTGCATGCAACGTACGGTAAAATAAGATTAGAAATACATTAAAGTTAAAATGTTTAATATTTTTAATTTTCCCTCGAAGATAATTTAAACTATTTGCATTTTAATCAAATCTGCGGTTTTAGTGATGAAACGAGATTTTAATATTTTGTACTGTTTATTTCCAAGTAATTTTTGTTGAGCGTTTTGAAAGCGCTTTGAATTTTTAGTAAGGTGACAGATTGGTGTGTAGGTTAAAAACTATCTTTTTTTTGTCTATATATATGAAAATCTTACGATACGTATTAGATATCTACCAATCCAAATAATAAAAAAGTAATTATCAATAGAGAATTAGACCAGATACAGCTCGTGACCATTGCATTTTCCACTGATCACGTATATGAATGCAGCCATACCACTTATGAGCAATTGAAATAGCGAAAAGGAGAATAAATATAACGTATCATCGATGTTTATTTCTTTGAAAGCAAATGGAAACAGACAATTTATTATTATATGTCGAAATTGGAATAGAAAAACGAAATATATATTGTAGTTGTTACTGTTCGGAACAGGTCAAATCAACCTTATATTCAGTTAAAGGATATTTCATCAAACTAATATTGAATTCCCAAGCCCTGTGCTGCCATAAAAAGGTTCCTTTCCAATTCTTTGTTCATTAGAAAACTTACTGAAATGAATTTAGAACAGTATAATATATTTGATTAAATTTTACATTCACACGTTCAAAAACAATAAAAATCTTGCATATAACTCTTCATATTCAATCTCTTATGGAGTAATCTCACAAGTTCCTAATTTTTAGCTAATATTAACTTCTGATAAAGCCAAGCTGCCAACATAGATTAGAACTAAAAATCAACCCGATAATGAATGTATAGCTAATGTAATATACTGTTTTACGTTCTACCCTATGGTGATTAGAATACGCTGTTTCATCACTTGGGTACTCTTATTGTTAACGATATTTTCGGTCGTAATCCCAATAATATCTCACGAGGTTCGGCTAATTTAGAAGATCTAGCTTAGTCCTAAGCTCACATACTATGCTAAGAATGCAAAGTAATACATATGAAAAAGTCAAATAATAAAAACCAAAAAATGATGAAATAATTTTTTTTAAACATTCTAATAAGCACTGTTAATTAAAGTAAAATTAAAGATAGAATATAGTAAATCTTTCTTACGGAGTATAATTGATCTTCGAGAACAAAATAACAAGTTTTGCCTAGGTTTATAATTTTGATAAAAGAGTTAGCATAAAGGATCACATATAAAGTGTAATAGACTTAAAATAAGACCCAAAAATTGAGCGCTTTCGAATAGTTGACTATTCTTCTTTGTTCTCCTGAAGAAGAATAGTCAACTATTCGAAAGCGCTCGAGTTTTGGATCTTATTTTAAGTTTAAAGGTTTTATAGATACATAAATATATCATTTGTCTATAAATGTGATTCTATTTTGAAACCTAGCAGTAAAATGACAGTACCGTTTTTGCTAATTGATTGAAGTTTTTTTTTATCATTATTCAAAAACGTAAAAGTATATAAACAATACAAAAGGGTTGTTTACTGCTGTATCCTTCGTGATGATGGTGAGTCTATGACCCCCTGAAACATGTAGACGTTGTCATGTAAGGCATGGCGCCTTTAATAAAGTTTTTAAAGTATTGTGTAAATTCTTACGCTATCTTATTGCGTTTTTAATAAATACCTTCACACAAGGCCAGTCCAATTTGATTTTAAAAAATAGTTCTTTCTCAAGACTAAAGACACCGAAATTAAGTTGGAGTTTTCAAGCCTTGAAACCCGTCTGCTTCAGCACACATTTCTTGGCGTAGTAACAAATAATTTCTGCCTAAACTCCCAGTTTTACATAACAGCTGGGCGTAAGCAAACTAAATAATGCATAGAAACACACATCCTGCGTGAAATGTACATATATATCACCTGTAAGTATAGTGAATATTCGCATAGCTTATATATTTGACAATGAATTTGAGACATAATATGATTATAAACTACAATGGTAATATATATACAAAGAAATGTTAAGGCTAATTATTGTTGACAACTTTGGAGCATACGTAAACTAACATTATAACTGAAATTAAATAAAAAGTATCATTAGAGACTTTTCGGCAACAGATGCACGAAATACGGTGTAAGTTAGTTAATTTTAATTAGTTTGAAAACTGATAACTACAGTTTAAAACATTGTTACGTCTGAGTATAGCCTAGTGGTTAGCGTAACAGGCCGAAGATCGCAAGGTTCATGGTTCGAGCCGTGATATGGCGCTCAGCACTTTTAGCTATAGGAACATACTATTGTAACAGCCAATATCATTACCCTATTAAAATTTGCCATGAAATAGAAGTCAAGAGCTGCTGACTGACTCTCCTCCTCCTACTCATCAGTTCTAAATTAGAAATGCCTATCTCTGAACTTTACGAGTTTCTGAATTGGCCGTTTAGCATGATGTCTCAAAAAGGGTCATTGAGGTTGAATATACCAAATACGAAATAAAAATGCTGTTATTGATTATGATATTCTGTATGATATGGGTCAGTTTGAGAGCTTGCAATTTATAGTGATTAGGTTATTCAGCATTTGAATCCCTTACCCATAATGATATTTTCAGATAAAATCCCAATTACATCTCGAAAGGTTCACAAACTCTATAACTATAGTGATGGTTTGTCGTTTTATCGAAAACTTTTAAATAGCAAAATATTTTTCGAAAGACTTGTTAGTGCAACTGAAACTATTATGATAAGAATGTGAATTATATTGTAAATCCGTCAGAAGATATAAAACTCTATATCACTAGTCCTTCACTAGAATACCGTTGTTGACGATATTTTCAGCCATTTGGGGATAGACCTAAATTAGCATATATATTAAGAGTCAACGCAATAACGTTATCTTATATATATTTATGATAGGTTAATTAAGATGTTTAACTAATATAGTTAAACAATAAAACTATAACTGCTATCCACATACTATATTAATATTTGGAACGTCTCTCCTTTAACTTGTTTATGAAAATAAAACAACGCACATTAAGAAATGAAATTACTTCTATAAAAAATAAAAGCAGCGTATCTACTATAATGTCCACTAGCAAGCCATGTTGCCGTTTCTGCACTATCTCTTGTTAAAGGTCAGCTCATACTAATTATTGTTGTACATCTAAAACTTACGAGACTAACATTACTACTTTATACATAATCCCCCCCAAAAAAAGCCACAAAGATTAATCTTAGCCTGCCTACCATAAAGCTTATTATTAAAGTGCTCGTGTTTCACAGAATAGAAAGTATTATTTTGTTTGTAAATCGTCTCTGTATCTTTATATATTGTATGAAATTAAGAAAAAATTCTCCACATTGCAAGTCATGTTCAAAACTGCACACATATATACGTTATGAAAAGAAATACTTTTCTTGTGAGTTTTTTTTTTTCTATGCCCAAGTGACTTTAATTGATTAGTTCTCGAACGTTTTATGACGCCTTTAAAACAAAACAATCTAACAATCTGATGGATTCTCCTTGGGACAACTTGCTGACGCAATACCTTCCATGGTGGAGCATCAAATAAAAAGATTGATTGCCTTTATTTGAGTTTTCACCAAACAATGTTGATATCACTGTTAAACAATCACTATGTAATTTTTAATATTTCTTTTGAAGTGACTTTCCATTTTTCATTTCATTGTAGTACAAAACTGATCTTTATTTTTTAAAAAAATGTGTAAAATTTTAAACTACTTACCTCACTCTTTCAACCCTATATGACACGCAGCAATTGTAAAATGTTATTTCTAACTTTTCCTTACATACGAACTGCACATGCACACATTTAACCTATTTTTCTGTGCGCTTATATACTGTATTGTTCGGTGTAATAATGGAGTTAGTAAAGTTAGTATAATAAAGTTTTCCTCAAAATAAGGGTGCGTCTTATACACCGGTGCGTCTTATATTCCGAAAATACGATAATCCACTTTAACTAATTTACTTTAATACAAAATAAAATATTCTACCCAAAGTTTGTGTGTTAGTAACGATATAACCTTTACAAAACCCATTCTTACATCATTAAGTCATTGGGTTTTTTTTAATATTCGGTTTATAAACTTAACAAATGTTTTATTACATAAACATTCAGCTGTTTTAAGAAATGTTCAAACCTACCCTGTAGAATATGAAATATCGGCCCTCAATAATTATGCATAAATGATTTTGCTAACCTATGATTAATTAAAAAAACTACCGAAAGCTTAATTTATAATCTGAATCCATCAACTAATGTTAATGCACTATATTATTTCCTATAATTTAAGGCTTATGAGACCGCCGAATACTTTGCGTGTGTATATATATATATGTCTACATGTAAGTAGCAAAACGATTTATGATGTAGATGAGGTTGGAATGTAAAAAGCCTTTTCTTAACGATTTTGTTTGTTTGTAATTAAGCACAAAGCTACACAATGGGCTATCTGTGCTCTACCCACCACGGGTATCGAAACCCGGTATCTAGCGTTGTAAGTCCGTAGGCATACGGCTGTGCCACGGAAGAAAGGACGATGTTTAGTAGATAGCCTTTATCTCGATTTATCCCATCGGGCGTCCCTCAGGTGTGTACTGTGATTTCAAGAAATCAAAACTGAAAGTTTGTATATTTTATTAATGTGAGATAACTTGATATAGAGGCTAAAAAGAAGGGGAAAAACATGCAATAAGTATTTACTGATTATCAGCGAATGAAAAAGAATCATCGTATTCTTGAGGTACAGGGTAGCTCAAATATAATAAGACATTGATCACAAACATAATGTTGTTTTATTTCATTACGAGAATGATAGCAGCAGCAATCTTCCCAATCAGCTCAAATATAATAAGACATTGATCACAAACATGATGTTGTTTTATTTCATTACGAGAATGATAGCAGCAGCAATCTTCCCAATCAGCTCAAATATAATAAGACATTGATCACAAACATAATGTTGTTTTATTTCATTACGAAAATGATAGCAGCACCAATCTTCCCAATCAATTTTTAAGACTTATTTCACTATCATTTATGTTTGTGTTTACAGTGTGTTATCTGAATAGGTTGTAAGGAAATACATTTTATTGTATGTATTTTATAAAGTGTTCTGTTGGGTATGTGTATATTTATCTGAAAAACGCCAATTCTATATTTTATACCGTTGGTTTCATACTTTAACTTATTTTATAATTGTAGATGTATTTTCTTTTCACTTATATGCAGAGTATAAATAATATATACTAGATATCAAATGTTATTAACTGCGTCTACCAAAAGTTTGGAAGTGAAGGTGATGAAGACCTCAGCGGGGGGAAAGTGAAATGTCGTCCATTTACACATTTCACAGACACAGTCCATAAAGGCATACCCTACCTAAAATTTCTTTACGACCAGAAACAATAGTCTATATCTACACAACTTTTATTTCATTTGTAAGTAGTAGTGAACCTGAGATCATAACTAAACAATGTTTATTACTAGCATTTTGACTTAAAATCAATGTTTACTAAAGTCAAGATATCAGAGTGTTGTACAAATTTGCTTTTGTCACCATCTAGTGGTAAATATGTACATTAAATTGTAAATGTCTGTAAGTATGTCGCTGCAAATATACAAATGCAACATATAAACCAACCAGTCAACCAACACTGAACAAAAACAAAATATAGCAAATAAAGTTAGTCACACTATGAATATATTTTTTGTCTAGCTAATTGGCTAAGTATTGTATAAATGTCATATATATGTTTACGCATATATTTATTTTCCCTTATATGTTTAAATTTAATGTAAACAACTTTAACCGTAAAATGCAAATACTGATATACATAAACATTCAACATGAAAAAAAACTTTTACAAATTATGAAAATGTGCCCATCACACTTTAAAGCTTTGACAAGTAGATGATTCACGTATACTTTCAAAGCTAAAGAAATACAAATTGATATTGATTAAGCCAACAACTAATCAAGTAAGTGTTTCAGTAAGTTTATATCAGGTATAATAATAATAATGACAGAAGGAATTATAGAGCACTCATTTTATCTAAGTGCATTAAATCAAATAAAACACAATATCACAGTGAAACAATATTTTTTAATTCATACACACCTAATTTCGTCACAAAATGCAGTGCTACAGTAAAAAATAATAATATTTTTGTCTGTTGTTCATATAATCTGTTAAAGTTCAATAAGATATTAAGATAAACCTTAGATTTCATTAATTGTGATTAAAACAGTAAGAAAAACTTAGATTTGATACTTAAAATAGTGAGATAAACATTGTAATTAATCCGCTGTACTGATATATATATATATCTGATAATTTATTCACTTTGAACAAGGTATTGAAAGAAACAATATAATACATCTAATTGAGTAAAACAATTATATAACATTTATAAGTCATGTGTTTTAAATATTATTGTAAAATAAACCTTAGAATTTACACATTATGACTGAGATAGCAACATAAACGTTAGGTTTCATTAATTGTCAATAATAGTAGTACATGCTCTTTAGAATTTAGATTCATCACCAGTTAGATAAAACTTAATTTTTTTAATTATCATTGAGATGATGAGATAATCCTTAGAATTTGTTCATTGTCAATACGATCAAAAAGTAAGACAAGCTTTTAAATTTGATAATTGTCAGTAAAATAGTGAACCTTAAAACTTAATCACTGCCTGTGGGAACGTAAGATACATTATATAATTCATTACTTACCAGTAAGACAATAAGATATACCTATATATTATCCCTTGTGAGTAATACAAATATTAACAATGAGAATTGTCCATTGTGAATAACATAGTAAAATAAATGATAGAATTCATCCATTGTGGCTAAGATACGAGATAAACGTTACAACTAAGTTCAAACAAACTGAAATAAGCTCTGGTTGTCTCAGCTTTTCAGATAAAAAAAGAAGAGTTTTACAACGATTCTTCTTAAGTTTCGGGATTAATGAGCTGTGTTGGACTTAGTTCAATATGTTTGTTATTCTACTTTGTTTTCTGCAAACATAGAATATCTATTTAATTTGGGCGTCAAAACTTGTAATTAATTTATATAATAGTTTGGTAATTACACGATCTGAAAAGTTATAACTACAATTCCGTTAATCTTTTTATTTACAAATTTCTTAGAATACCGACATATTCAACTGTGCAAAATCGAAACTGATTCATAAGCCCTTTTCGAAAATCGAAGCATTGTAGGAACTGCAATTCACTAAACATAAGCCTGTATTTTTCATGAATACAGTAGCCAGGTGACAACTCCGTCCTAAAAATACTTCAGCAATAATATAGAATGAGTTTAAAGAACAACAATAGGCATCAAACTCACATGCAACTTTTGGACGTATGTAGTATATAGAAATAAAATGCATATGTTTGCCAGTTCGTTCTACAGCACCTTTCATTTCCTTCCAACCATAATAGAAATCTCATGTTAAAAGTTCCTTTATGTAAGTTTGTATGTATACCCCTCATATATATGTACATATACAGTGTTTTCATCTTTCTTTGTTTAGGAATATTAATCAAAAAATTTTAGACATGTTGAACATGTGATTGTGTAGTTTCGAACGTCTGTTTATAAACAAAAATAAATAAAACAATAAAAAAGCGGGAGAAAAAATACCATTTTAACAAATATATGTATGTACACATTTGTGCACAACATAAGCATGTTATATATCAACGGAGTTCACCTAAACAATGGAACATTTTACTGGATATTTAATTAATTAATTATTGGCTTTCCTTGTATAAATACAAGATATGATATCGTTAAAATGTTATACTATTTCACTTTTGCAAAGGTCACATAGTTTTTGAGTCTCTGAGATCAATTTCAAAGATAAGTTTTTATATATTTTGTTTTATCTTAGTGTCTATTCTATTCATAGACGACAGAATATGCAAATTATTGAACAGGTTCGGTTAATATCACACAAAAATTATATATACTCAGGTATATTTTTGTAAGCGGAGGAGAGGGGGAAAATCGGTTTCTTTTATACTCGTGTGATCACCACATAGAACTTTCTAGAGTTGGAGTAACTACAAGGACTGACTGATTGTGGCACCTTCAAAACGACCTTTCCTGTCATTGGTAGAAATACGTTTTCACGCACAATAATTTATAAATTTTAACCAATTAGAATTTTTTAGAATCTTCGACCCTCGATTTGAAAATCATTAACAGGCCTGGGTCCCATGGGCTCAGGCGGTTCGGGCTTCTGGAACTCTATTTACATTCATAAGCATTGTAATTATGCCCTAATTTTAGCATGGTTTATTAAATTTCCTGATATTACGTTATTTTTGTTCAAATAGTTCTGTTAAATCAGCATAAGTTTTATATAGAATAACATGAGAAATTTTTATAGATATTAGTCGAATGTTCTTAATACATGTACAAAGAAAGGGTAAACACGTATATCGGGTTCAACATCAGTTTATTAATAAAGTTCCTGCGTAAAGAGAGTTTGTAAAGCCGAACTATACTATACAATATCCTGACATAATAAATTGAGTAATCTTGCCACAGAGTTGACATTGATTATATTAATCTGTAATACAACAGTACAACATAAGCACAAAACTGAGCACAAACGGGCCTGTAAGTACTTGGTAACTTCGCGTGTTCCATATTCAAAATGATTCGTATTCAGTAGAGTTATGTATTTCATGGAGGTGGAATAATTGTGGGAACTTCAGACATTACTTCTGGTTTCAGAGGTGATCATATCCAGCACCGTACTCTAGCCAAGTCACTACATTTTTCGACACGCTAAGTCACTAAATCATAATTGAACAATTGTTAAAAACCTATGAAATTGGCATTGATGGGGTTGTAACGAAGACTAAAGAATTTTAAAACACTCGTGGTATAAAACTAAAATTCGTAAGTATTTTTGAGAATAGGAAAGTATTAACTAAACTCAATTATACCAATGACACTATCGTAGTTTTTATGTAACTATAAGATAAATAATATTTTCAACTCTTCTAATTCAATAAAATATTTCGTGCATTTAAAAAAGAACATGTGAAGGTAAAACTTGTATATATTGTAAAGAATTTGTTGTTATATATTTATTTTAACATTGACGTTGTTTAGATTAAGTTTATATTTAGAAACATACATAGCTTATAGTGTTAGATATGTATTGCGAAACTCCCGCCTATTCTCTAAAGTTGTAGAAGATTGTCGAGAGTAAAAATCAACAAAAAATCGACATACGAAAACGCTTTAAGTAGTATTGTTACGTAAGACTGAAAGTTCTAGAACGCCTCCACCCAGCTATAAATATAACCAACGCGACGCGCCGAAAGAAATGTCTATTATTAGTTCGCTATATATCGGTGAGTTATAAAACTTTGAAAGCTATACCTGTGATTGTTATAACGCTTGTCAATCGGAAAAATTAAGATATTTGATCGTTTAACGTCAGTGGATTCTCATCGGACATTAGTATTTTTACAAAAATATTATCTAACTTTAACGGTGGAAAACAGCGTGGGTGGCCAAGGAGACAAAGCTAGCTAGCTTCCCGGCGAATCGTACTTACATCAACTCGCTCATCGTAAACCCTCGATAAGATATCAAAGAAGTTCCAGACTACAAAGAAAACTTTATATTGTTTGTAAGTTTGTGAAACTTTTGTTTATAAATCATTTTTGTAAGTTTGTGAAAGCTTTGTTTATAAATCATTGTTTGTAAGTTTGTGAAACTTTTGTTTACAAATCATTGTTTGTAAGTTTGTGAAACTTTTGTTTATAAATCATTGTTTGTAAGTTTGGAAAACTTTTGTTTATAAATAATTGTTTGTAAGTTTGTGAAACATTTGTTTATAAATCATTGTTTGTAAGTTTGGGAAACTTTTGTTTATAAATCATTGTTTGTAAGTTTGTGAAAGTTTTGTTTATAAATCATTGTTTGTAAGTTTGTGAAACTTTTGTTTACAAATCATTGTTTGTAAGTTTGTGAAACTTTTGTTTACAAATCATTGTTTGTAAGTTTGTGAAACTTTTGTTTATAAATCATTGTTTGTAAGTTTGGGAAACTTTTGTTTATAAATAATTGTTTGTAAGTTTGTGAAACTTTTGTTTATAAATAATTGTTTGTAAGTTTGTGAAACTTTTGTTTATAAATCATTGTTTGTAGTAACTATTTGTAATAATTGTTGTTGTAAATTGTACTGTTGTATATATATATTAAAACGTATTTGTGTGAAAAACGAAGACGGTGTGTATCA
>NW_013666417.1:177675-188947 GCF_000517525.1 Limulus polyphemus
TGTTCTCCTGACGAAGAATAGTCAACTATTCGAAAGCGCTCGAGTTTTGGGTCTTATTTTAAGTCTAGGTTTATAATTGATGTTGTAACTCCTATAATATCTTATTTAGAATTTAGTTTCTTTTTAAGATACATTAAACAATAACTGCAATATCATATAGAATTTTGATATTTCTAATTCTAGATCTTTCAATTAGAATCATAGCTTTTTCATATTTGCTAATACAATAGCTTGTTCTCTGGTTCGATAACTTCTCAATATGTAACCTCAATATTATCGAAAAAAAACGTATTGAAAGTACAGTGCAGTGTGCTTTAATAAAATATATGGATTACCAAGATAATAATAATCAAAAATATCATTATGGAATGAAAATGAGTTAACATTTAATATTTCTTGACTTGTTCCCGAAAATATTCTGCAATAGTTGTCACAAAAATAAATCATTTATTTTTTTAAATGAACTGTGTTGAACCCCTTGATTGTTTCTCAATTTCCATTGAGCTTAACCAGATGATTATGCTTACCTTATAAAACACGGTTAAAAATAAAATGATAAACTCAGTATTATTTTAACTGAAACTTTAAAGGTTAGACGACTTTATGATTTGTCAAATTCGGTGTTGTAATACATAGTTTAACTTATCTTACCGGAGTACTTTAAATAACATTTCAAATAACACTTTGGTTGTTGAGTTTTTGGAAACGAACGAAACACTCTCGTTGACTCTGACAAGCAGCAAAAAAAGTGAAGTATAAATAGTAATAATATATTCGTTGTGGTAGAACTTCTGTCAGGGGAGTTAAAAATTAACCGCTCTTTGTTGTTGTTTGGCTGTTGAGCCTACCTAATTTGAATCAATTTCTTGTTCGATGGGGTTTTTGTTGTTCCTCCGAATAGTAATAACAAAACGTAATTCTGAACAGATAATATATTAAGTTATAAACTTTTAAAACAAATTTTGGTGACTGAAGAGAAAAATATGAATAATTTCAGATCATGCTTAAAAATTTAAATATTTCGTTTTGAGTATTTGTAGTTATTTTCATGATTTTAGGAAATTTAAAGGAAAATTGTAACTGCAACGTAATCAGCCATGTGATGTCAGTCTCATTTTAGATGACCCAATAAGTTACTCGGTTTGTATGTAATATTAGGATGGACCAGTGATGACCTATCTAATACATGCTTCTATATTTCAAAATCTTAATATTCCAGAATATATATCTAATATTGGTTCAGGTTAGCCATGTAGCAGAACTCTGAATTTCGGAGCCGGCGAGTCCGTACAATACTACAAAACATTCCCTGCACTTTGATTAAGTTATAAATCAATTCCTGGGTGATAGGGTGCAGCTTGATTGGCTACCTTCTCTCTGGTCAGTAGTTCAAAATAATGGACGATGGCAAACAGCATTAGTAGCTTTGCCATAAATGCCTTAGTTTGAAACTACTCTCACTAATGTTATGATGTTTTAATTTTATGAGATTTCATTATGAAGAAGTACATTGACTTTCAATTTAGCTGTTAGTTTCAAAGTACATTAATCACTTTCCATCATTGTATTACTCCATAGCTTAATAATTTTAAAAACTTTTATTAAACTCTTCCAAATTGCAGATAATAAGACCACAAACCAAGATGTAAAAAAATTGATGCGTCCGATAACAATAAACCTTCTGGGAACGTTCAAGTTACATTTTCTGTGACATCTGTTCTGGTGGAATAAGTTACGCATTTAGTGGGTATGAGCCGCGACTATCTTTTCATACACCAATATTTTAGCTTCAAGTTCCCTACAGAACAAATAATTTTTCAATCAATACGTTTTAGAAGCTGTTTCAAATTATAAAAATATTGAAAATATTGTTTGCCGACTCTCAGATTGTCTACAAATGATCTATTTCGCCTTGAAAATGCTAACATTGGCAATAATGTGCAATAATGGAAGCCACTTACTTTACATGAAGATAGTGAACATTGGTAGATTTTATCTGGTGCATGATTACTGGTGCCCAAAACAGCGATTGTGTAGGGGGGAAATATAATGTCTGCTGTTTGATGGTAATTGAGAAAATATGTGGCAAACAAAACGCTGGTTTTAAATACTTTATCACAAAGATCACCGCATTCTATCATTGTGTTGGTCCAAGAAAAGAGGAAAATTTTGATAATTCTATATTATTTGGAATTATTTTTAAAAGATGAATATTTATTTATCAATCAATGAGGAGGTGTGGTAAATTTGGACTTATTTATCAAATACCTCTTAGTATTATTATTATTACGGTTCTTGGCAAAAGACGAGCCGTGGCATACCAGTGTTCGATCGGTCCAATCATCTGCAGATATTATATGTTGGGCAACTGGATATAGCTCATCAATCTCGTGAGATGTACACGTATGACGAGCTCGCAGTATTACTCGCCATGAAAATATAGGAAATTCTGCTCACGCTGAAGGATTTAGTTATTGAAGTTTAGCTTTCCTGGCTTGCCAACCGGGATTTCTCGTAATAGGCATGGACAGAGGAATCAATACAGTAAAATGAACCTCTTATTGTAACCCCTACAGACTTGCAGCCAAATAAGTATGTGTGGTTAGAGAGCACAGTATTTTTGAAGTACTTAGGGAATTCTGTCTGCCTATCCCCAAACCTAAATGAATTATTTTTTTATACATTAAATTTTAGAACCAGCTTATGAAAATCAAATATTAACTTGTACTTATAGACAATATTTTCAACTTTTCCAGGAATAGATAGAACCAGATAGAAAACTATTGATTAAATTGAAAGGTATCTTACTCGTTGTCGAAAAAATCATAGGAAATGATACAGAATATTGATACACTAGACAAAGCGTACAGCTTTAAAAATCAATTATGTATACTTCATTTTAACGTTAATAACTTCTGCAAACGCCTTAAAGTTATCTCTTGCCAAATGATCTATTTGTATAAAGTGGAAAACAAAGAAATTCATTAAGAAAATAAATAAATGTTAAAGCAACATAATGGTAATTTTTCCAATTGACAGCCTTCGACACAGCAAAGAATCTTGAAAACTAGAAAATAAAACTGACGTTTGTTAGTCTTATGTTATTTAATCACGATGGTTTTTTAACAAATAGAAAAGGAGCCTACAAACAAATCTGAATATATTATTTAATGATACATCAATAAAACATTTAAATTTCTCTCAGGATGCTTTGTCACTAAAATGACTATTTATTCAGATTAAAGTAGACATATTAGCCAAAAAACGCTGTCAATATATGAATAGAGTCTCAGCGTTTCAGATATCTCGAGCACACTTATTTTTCTATATTAAATAACAGTATCAATGATTTGTCGAAATTCGCTTTCAAAATTCCATATACTTTGTTTCCGTAAGGTATTTTATGTCATTATAATTTGGATGTCGACGAATACAGGGATCCTTAGTATGTTTTAAAACAAATGTGTCAAATATTTTGCAATAACTACTAGACTGTACAACGCTGCTTGGACTGTATACATGTTTACAACTACAACAGAGTTACAAAATTAATGTTAGTTCATTTTAGAGTCACAAATATATGGATGGAGTTATCGTTATTTATAATCAAAGTATTTACTAATATAAGATAAGTGTTTTACGAATAATTCAAGTCCAAAACACTAGATAATGTTTGATGTTATAGCCCATGTTTCTGTATAACAACACTGACCAAAGCCGTACAAACATAACTGTGTTTTTAGTGGTTGAAACACTTACTCATACGTGATGCACATGTATGTACAATCCCTTTAGCTCTAAGGCACACAATAATCTTTGACATGAATGTATTTATAATGTATCATTAAGAAAAGTGGATTCTTTCATACAGGTACTAGTGAAGACTTTGAAATAGAAGTATACGGAGATGAAAAGTGACCACCGTGGGAGACAGGAAACCTGGTGAGGTATCATTATATGGTAGAACTGTTATTAACATGTTTGATTAAGTTATTTCTCACCAGGGATCAGGCGTAACGTTGTGATCACTGTATATGTTGATGGAGTAAGAAATGTATAAAATAAAAACATAAAATGTTCTAATTGAAAAGCTAAATTATTTGGCTAGAGTTTTAAAATTATTCGGTAAGTAATAATATCAGAATATAAACTTCCACTTTGATTGCATCTCATGTAAATTATTATTAAAAAGATCGCTAATTATATTAGATTATTATATTAAAGTATTTTTACTTGTATACAGTCTTGGCCAAAATGTTTGCATATTTTGTAACAAATAAGATTACTCTTACTAAGAAGGAATACAAATACACTTAGTACTGTCAAACTGAGAAATGCAAGTTATATTATAAATCTACATTTGTAATTTGTATAATGAGACAGGTTCTATGGGCATCATGAACGATTTATTAGAATAGGAAACAATTTTATCAGACACCTGTAGAATGATGTGTAACTCATCATTTCACCTATCACAACAAAACCTTACCAAAACATATGTAATAACAAAATATAACATCAAATTGTTATAAGTAGCGTCTGTAACCACATATCAGTTCACATTAAACATTCAGTACTTGATTGGACCTCTTCGTACTCTAATAACCTCTGTAAGATGACGTGGCATGCTGTCGATGAGGTTATTGATGTAATCCTCCGTGATTTCATTCCAGCTTGTCAGGCGAAGGCGCTGCAACTCAGCTAGAGTAGCTGGTTTAGGTTCGTGGTTAGCAATCTTCCAGCTCAGTTCTGCCCAACAGCTCCCAATGGGATTACAATCTGGAGACTTTGCTAGCCATGGTAATCTTGTAACGTCCTCCTGGCCGAAATAATCCTGTACAATACGCTCACTGTGAGCAGTAGCATTGTCATCCTGGAACACAAAGTTATTACCAAGTCTTGCCCTAGCATATGACAGAAATATCGTCTCCATGTTATGCCTGTAGGAGGCGCCATTGACGCTTACCTGGAGGCTATTAAGAGCAATTTTTCCATCATGACGAATAGCTGTCCAAACATGTACTACGCCACTTATTTTGTGTTCTCTGTGGGAAAGTCAGTCTTCCGTAATCTGTTCTCTAGGCAAACGACGAACAAGAACCTTACCATCAACTTTAACAAGCTGAAAACAGGACTCATCTGTGTCCAATCTGTCTTGCCCAAGTAACTTGGTGAGTTCTGGTTCATATCGCTTTGCAGATAGTCCTTTTTGCAAAATAACATTGTTTGGTCCGTCTCTTTTTCATTGTTCTTCTGGATACCCTGAAATGAATGTGTTCATGCCATTCCTGTCGTAAGGAGTTGCAAAACTTCTTTCGACCTTGATATGTTATCCTGATCAAAACACAGTCATCTCTGGGAGTAGTTTTATGATGTCTACCAGTAGACTTTCCCACAACAACGTTTCCTGTAGTCCGATGACGTTTCAGGATTTTGGATGCAGTACAATTAGGATACCCTTCTGTTCTGGCAATGTCCGTTTGCTTCATACCATTTCAGGACAGTCGAACAATTTGACGCCCTATAACTTCTGGCACATGACGGGGCATGACACTACACCAAATACAGAAAAATTGTCTGAACAAAGCATTGACCTTTTTCAAAGATAATACCCAAAGCACACCTTTTTATACAAAACAACTGTGTATATGTGTTTTGACGAACAAATGCTCTAAACAACTTATACAGACCAGAATAATAACTCGTACATGTTTGTCCAATCATACGCTAACTTCTCTGTTACTGCTCAGGTATTTACTTAATAACTACTTCATGCATGTAGACAATAGTATCCATATAGAAAAGTATGCAAACATTTTGGCCAAGTCTGTATATATATAACAATTTATTTCAGTATTTCAGGAAATTGTAAATTAACTAATCATAGAATATATAAAAAATAGGTCCTAACACAAACAGTAAATGAAGCAAGAACTTCTTCGTTTAGTATATTTATTTAACCAATAAAAATGTTCTTGATGCCTCTTTGGAGAACAGGTAACAGCGTGAATCAGAATTACTAAAACATCCAGAAAAAAGAATTCAAGTTCTTACGAAGAGCCTTCTTTTTTTTTCATTAGCGGAGAAACGTAGAATTTTGTTTTACATGTTTTCAAAAGTTTATTAGCGCTACGAAAAGCACTTTAAACTCCAACAATAACATGAAATAATCCTGTATCATAAATTGATAAGACTAGAAAATTCGAAAAGCAAGGCAGTATATTCTTTGATATATTTTGAGTGATGTGATCATTAATGAAGATGTTATTAGGCTACAGTTTCTAGCACGAAAGTGTATTTCTTTTGATATGTGTAACAGAAAATTAACGTCATATGTCAACTATCTTCTGGTGAACATTAAGAAATCTATTATGTATAGTCCTTTGTTAGCTCTACTGCGTGATGTCAGTTCCAACCGTTAGGATGTGAAAGAGCATGATGACGTTTCGTTCCGTAATTCCATTGTTTGTGTATATTTGTTGAGTGCATGTGAAGGAATGTCTGTGTTAATATAATACAGAGAAAGGAAATTGGTGTGGTTTCTAGTTATTAAAAGTGATAAAATGGCAAATATTTTCTCTTTTTATGCACACACAAACACATGTATATGCGCATGAACACCCAAAATGTGAAAAAGATCGACCTGCGTACATTTTTTTATGTTATGCCAGAAGAATGCTCTTTTCGTCACGAAACCGGTTGTTAAAAACTTGAGAACACCTACACGTCAAATATTTTATAAAAGATACGTATATTCAGAGGAATAATGTTTTTTTTTGTCTTCATTTTGCGTAAACTTGAATGCGCTATCACAAGGTTCTTAATTTTAGGAACTTTACGATTTGTTTTTCTTTAACATTGCTGGTTTCTCCACGTAAAATTCATCAATAATATCAAACTATCAGCGAAAAATATTCCAAATAAGGAATAGCGTCTCATTTATTCTGAATAAAGAATGGTAATTTCTTTTCTAAAATAAAAACAAACAAACTAAATATTTGAAAATTAGTGGTTGCCGTTTAAAGATCAAAATATTAGTTCGGTAAGGCTAGGTATGTAGGACTGAATCAGGCTTCAACGAAAACTAATATTTAATTTTTAAATGTTTAGAATAGGGCATTTTTCATGTTACAAAAGCATGATTAGTGTTAGGGTGCTTATAAAAACTTTGTTTTTACAAGTTTATACATAAGTACATAATTCTACTATATTAGCTTTCTGTTATGATGAATTAATTACTTTCACAGTAAATGAGGACCAAACTCTTCGTCTGCTTATAAAGACCTGCAGCTTCAGCACTTCATTAACCATTTCAGACATTGTTACAATTGCTTTGTTGTAAATCTAAGGTATGTTATATAGAGAAAAGTGTCCATACTGTTATTGTAAACATTATCACATTTAATACAATATCCTAACTAATGCCGCATTCATCAATAGTGATTTTTTGTCATTGGTTATGTCTTAATTTTACTGTGAATACCAAAATGTCTGACTGTTAATTTTGTCCTCGCTATTCTTTTTAATTAATGTCTAGGTATTGTTATAGTTGCACTCTGTTTTTAAGAACTAAATTTTTACACTTCTATACTGTAAAAGTTATTGCGATTACTTAAAACATAATAAAGCTTTGGTTGTGGATCATCTGTGTTCTGCTGTTAGAGTCAATTTGTGTGAATACGACTCCAAAATTCTACAGAAAAGGTATTTAAAGAGTACCTAATATTACATTACTTTTAACATACACGCACACATATAGATGGCTTTGCAGAAGAAATATTACCCTACATTTAATTACAGTTTTGATACTTTCAGTACAGAAATCTCAATCATGTTCTCTTTTTTCTGCAGGCTGAGTGTTGCGTAGTAGTTAGCATGCACAGACTGTGAGTATCAGGGTTCATGGTTCGCGACTCATTGCTGTAAAACCACATTCTCCACACTGAGGCCGTACATGGTATGTGAGAGAGATGGTCAACTCCTACTCTTCGGTTAGACAAGAGTAGCCCAAGATCTGAAGATAGAGGATGTTTTACAGCTGAATTCCTTCTAGTCTGGAGGTTCAAAATTAGTAACGGTTATGCAAATAACACTTGAGTAGCTTTTCTTGAACAATCTGAAAACAAAAAACAAATTTTTTTGCACACCAGTAACAATAAAATATAATTACTGTGAAATATATTTGAATAAACGTTTCAATCAAACGGTTTTTATCTAATTTTTAACCATTTTTATTTTGATTATGTTATAATTTTATTTATTTGTTAAGTGTAGCCACGTTCTTGTATAGGTGACTGATTATTTAAAATAGTTTTTAGTTGTGTAGGTATTAGTAAATGTTTTTTTTTATCGTAAACAAACTGTACTGATTTTTTATTTATAAACATTTCTAAAAGTACTTTCAAAATGCAATGCGAAAACTGTAGCTACTAATATTCTATTGTATAATACGCTCATATCTTTGATGCATCCATTTGATTGCATGTTATCTCCTATGTTTAAAACATCCATATTTGTTGTAATGTCGCCTCTACTTGATTTGATTTTCTGCATTTTTAGCAGCCCTTTGTAATTTTGATATGATAACCTACAGTTTTACTGTAATGAACCTTTAAGTCAAAAATTATTAAAGGACAAATTGTAATAATAGAGCTATACATTGACACTTAAGGTGTTAAGCTAAGATATTTGCCCTTAATTTTTCCTTCAATGAAACTTCAGCAACGTTACTTGAGTTAAGACACCGCATCTCAAGAATACTTATCCCTTAAATTACGCGTTCAAAAGATATAATACCTCTGATAAATGGTATTATATTTCTATAACGCAAGTCAATGAACCATTTTTGAACAGGCTTATTAACAGCTGTTAGTATTTTCGAAAACAAAAAACCTTATATATTTGTACATTTGAGTATTAAAGTAATAATTTATAAAATGTCCTTCAACAGTTGTAGTTTATATACAAAACATGTTTCTTTTGGAACATTCATCTGTAATCTGTAATCTATGAGTCAAAATCTGGTTATTTCTGCTGGGAGAAGTTTAATACCGTCAAATTTTCATCATCAACGTTTTCTTCAAGGTATTTGAATTCCACGGATGGGGGACTGTGTTTTTTGCCAAGATAAATCCAGTAAAAGTTAAATAAAAAGTTATTTTTCCCCAAAATATTTCATTGTGACTGTAATTAAAAGAACTCCAGATGCTTTTAATTAAAGTTTTACTGTTGTTGCTAGTATTCTTTACGGATGTTAAATTGATATTCAAAACGTTTCGGCGAAAGTGTGTTGATCTTCTTTACATTCACTAGTTGTTGAAGCCCCCCTCTCCAATAATAAAAAAAAAGACGGTAGATTTGACAATCTTATGATCCAAGGAGAAACAAATCTAGTTAGCTCTCCAATGGGTCACAGGTTTTATCTTGATGTGTTTCTGAGCTGTACGACTGCAACAAAGTGACAAGTAACGATAGGAACTATTACCTACTATGAATTAAGAGTGTATTTGAATATAAATGAGAAGAAAACACGAGATAACGGGTAAAGATAAAGACGCAGGCAAAGTAACCTAAGTAAAAAAATTTGTAAATTACCGATCTCAGAAACTTGAGAAATTTGTAATTCCGTCTCTATTCTTTTTACCTATCGTTTTAAGTGCTAAAACCTTAAAATTGTTAATACAAATCCAGTTTTGTTAGACGTAATGAAATTAGAGCTATATATATTTAACTTATTGAAAGTAAACAATATGATTGCTGTGATATTCTAGTATATTTGAAACCTTTATATGAGAATGCTTTTTAAAGGAAAATTTTACTGTAACATTATATTACAAATTATTAGTTATGCTGAGTTGGTACTTATGCTTTCAAGATTATTTTTATTCGTATTTCATATATATATATATATATATATATATATATATATATGACTTAGCATAATTAATAGTTTAAAATTAAGATTGGAAAATAGTTAGAAAAGAACTACGAGTTCATTCCTTAAAATCCATGCTAGTAAAAGCTTTTATAAAAATGTATTTTTTCTTTACCGTGGTTAATATCCAAGTTTTAGTTTTTCTCGATATAGAACTTTCAAATAAGTTTGTTTGTTTGAACTTAATGGGTTATCTGTGCTCTGCCAGCACTGGTATCGAAACCTGGTTTCTAGCGTTGTAAGTCCGCAGACATACTGCTGTGCCACTGGGGGTGGGGGGCTTCAAAGAAGTAAAACATACAACTGTAATTTAGCAAGATTTTTATTTTTTTTTGTTAAACAAACATCAGAAGTTTCAGATGAGCTAACCAACCTAATAAACAAATTGAAGTTTATTTCAGCGAGCTACTTTCTGAGCCATAAGTTGGAAATAGTAAGTAAACAGATCGTTCGACGTCTTCGTAATAACGTTATTACGAAAACGTCTCTTGAGTTAAGCTAAACTTGATTCCTCTCAAGAAAAGTACAGTAGAAATGCACGCTAAAGTGTAAATTAAATTAGTAGTGGATAAAAGCCTCGATATTTTATTCTATAATCTTGCTCAACCACCACTAAATTATTTTATAAAGAACAATGAAGGAACCATTACTATTGAAATGATTATTGTTCATACTTACGCAGGTATTTCTTCCAGAGTAAACAATGTTTCAGTCTCTGTTTATTCAATCTTTGATAGACTCTCGAAGAGTTTCCGCCCCCTGGCGTCGAAACGTACAAATAGTATTTATACATTGTGGGAGTCCTTAGAACTTGAATGTCATATCACTCTACGCGATTGTCTAGTCAACGTGTATTTACCGTCGTGTCAAAGTTACTGCAGTTATTCATATTAAACTTGATCACTGTTCCCTTTAATCAGCCGACGATTAATTTTGATAAAGTTAAAAGCGAATCTCATTATATTACTATCGTCAGTTATTACAGCCTGACATTCAAATGAAACTTACAGTATTGTCCAAAAACATTCAGCGTATTTAGTGTAGTAATTAAAGCGTACGTATTGATGTATCTCTAAACAAGCATAAAAATATTGCCGATTGATATTTTGAAATTTAATTTTTATCACTTGTTGTACAGCAAGAACACAAACCAGTCCTCTTATTTACTTGTTTCGTTAACGAACCTAACTTATTTAGTTGGTGAAAATAAAAGTCATTAAAATGTTGCTAGCTTTTATATGCGGGAACATCTGTTAGTTGAGTTCTTGCACAGATCTTAAAATATAACGTTGATAAATGGAAACATCGGCACATGTAGATACGTAGATCTTGAAAGTC
>NW_013666417.1:189923-203209 GCF_000517525.1 Limulus polyphemus
ATATATATATATATATATATATATATATAACTTCAATTCTTTATATATTTGTAAATTTAGATAAACACTTCATGACTTTGTTATGTTGTGCAGTGGTTTTATTTAATATTTGTTTTTATTGTAAATATATACATACATATATGTATGTTTTAGCTAAATGCAAAAATTCGCTTTTAATTAAATTAGGACCACGCCTACAACCAGGTAAGTGACATTTAGAGAACACTGACTAACCCCTCTCTTTCACGAAGTCACCATAGATTTAGCTTAAATTGTTTTATGATTTTACCTTTACTGGAGAGAATTATAGGAAGGACCAAGTGTCCGGAAATTACATCTTAAAGAATAGAATATTTAAGGATCAAGGTCACTAATCACCACGATCATGTTTGCTTTAAGTTTGAGTACTTAAAAATATTAATATTTTGGAAATTGCAATTTCTCTTTTACATACGTATGCTTCAGCCATAAATACATAGAATCAGTTTTAAAATATCTACAAAGGAAAATGGAAAATTGACGTATTCACACTTGGTCTAATATTTCACAACATATCGGTAAAGTTAGCTTGCTTTCACCATCGGGGTCAGAAGTAATAAAGAATATGTTATTTAAAAATAATAAGTCTAAAGATATTGATAATTGTTGACATTAGATTTAAGAAAAATAAGATAAAGTTGATTTCACAGAATAATTTAATAAGAACGATGAGATTAGCATAGTACGTTATATTGATGGGGATTTCCACATAATCTGTTATATTATGAATAAACATATGATTACGATTGGATGATCTGGGAACAGTTTTTACCTTTATCTACAGAGTTTACGTCCATACATTGATTCGTTGATTGATATGTATGTATATTGGACAAAAACAAACATGGATATACAAACCATTGACTTCTTATTTAGCAAAATAATAAGTTCAATTTGAAAATTATGAAAGAAAGTGAGAGTTATAATTTTCTTAAGGAAAAACCATGACACATCAAGCTGAAAACATGGAGCTCCTGTGCAAACGCCACGTTTATCTATAAAAAAACCTAATTTGGGAATTTCTGCAGCAATACTATGTCTCAAAGATATTAAATATTACAATATGTAAATTTCCATCTTCATCTTAACGGCGAGAATGTCAAAATCGAGAACCAAAAACAGACTTACAACCTTTAGATCATTATATACCCTGTATTAGTTTGAGGATGGAACACTGGAAAACGCTTTCTTTACTTCTTTATCATGGCGTTTTTCAGCTTATCCTGTGTGTCTGATTGGTGAAGTTGACGTCAGTGCAGTCGTATGATATGAGAATCTGTATAAGATGTTGACCAGTTCATTCTCACAATAATTTAGAATTTAAGAGAGCAGTGACAATAAGCGAGAGAAAACATAATCAATCAAAATGAAATACGATTCAGTGATATCAGTTATTGGCCGGATGTCCTGGTTTACAGGATCTTATGGTATTACTACCAATGAGGTACAGGTCAAAACGTTCATCTTACGTCATCATCATCAGGACCTGTGATGTTCAGCTACCGGGCATACTGTGAAATTCTCTCTAGGCTTTATGTTGACTACCATCGTCGTGTGTGGAAGCAGTCTAAATAATTTTACTGATATTCTATCGTTAGGAAGATTAAAAGGGTTGCAAAGATCTCCAGTTTTAAATATTATTCAGTCTTTTGTATTATAATGTATAATTTTGGTTAATTTCTATGTTTGGTACAACATACTCAATGAAACTACTTTCAAAGAACATTTACAGAAAAAAAGTTAATAGTGTTCATGCAAGTTTTATGAAGAAACTTAGAAAACATTTGTGCTGTATTACCCCATTACAGAACTTTCGGGAAAAAAGCTGCACGAGTTTTGTTTATGTAGTTCTTTCTTTGTCCCTGATTTCTCTGGGTTTGTCCAAGGCTAGCAAATATCTTTTCTTCAGTTCATTCGAGAATAAAAATATATACATATATTTTGTGCAACCATGGGAGTAGCTAACACATATTCAGTTATATGATTAGCGCTAATTCTATTCAAAACTTCTACTAAGGTTTGAAATCAATCAGAATAATGAAATGAAAGGAGTAGATTGTTTGTTTGAACGTTTTTCCACCCACACAGTGTTGTGTTATACACCTGTTAGTGGTTCAATTTTCTCACCACAGAGGTCTGCGTGTTTTAATATCGTCGTTACTCGTTGCCTAACGTAATTTCTGAAGATCCAGGATTTCTATTCTCTGAACCTGCCGCCCTCAGTATAAGTATAATAACCAATAACAGTTCTGATGCTCATATTTTACACAAATATCAATATTAGCTTTAGTAGTGAATAAAGTTTTTACCATGGTGTGCTCATGATAGTAATATGTCTCGTGTAATATGAATGGAATAGGAGGTTAGTCTAAATTATAAATGTTTTCTTTCCACAGCTAGTTCGGCATTGTAAAGATATAACTTTTTTCTTAGAATGCGTAAAAATATGTTAGCCGTGAAAAGTAAATTATATTAGTTGAATAGTTTCATTGGCACTGAAAAATCACGCAAGAAACGTCCGTAACATTCTTACTAAAAAGTAATTGAAAAAAAAAATATTGTTGTCACATATTGCTTGTTGTGAGATTTTTTAAATTTTTATCATTTATTTTAATGTTTAAAATGTATTTGCTACAACATATTGTTTGGAGGAAGACGAGAAGAAGCTATGCTGAAGTTCTGTAGAAAAAATACGCTCAACAATTATGTTGCTTATTACAGGGGAATAAAGAAAGTTAAAAAAACGAACGCTGGCATTAAAAATTATTTTCAAAAGTATTTTCTGGATGAAATATCATATTCTGTAGCTATTATATTCTTCTTTTATACACTTTCAAAATAATGTTACATTTTGAACGAATATCTGCAGATGTACAAATTTTATAGTTGCGCAAAATATTAGTATAAACAAGTTGAGATACTTTTCAATTAAAACTTTATACACCTAAAATTAAAAAAAAAATCAGTGCTACTGACTAACTGAGGGACAGCAAAACTAATGTTCGTTAAAGTTGTTTCTTAAATTTCCATTGAATAGGCAACTAGTGCATTTTTATGAAACTACACCAATTTCTGATTGCAACATTATTAAACGATACTTTTGTTTTGTAATTGATGCTAGTTCATTCAATTTTAAGGACAAGAATTTAATAGATGCACTTAATGTATACGCACCCATTTTTTTATAAATGACTTTTACTTTAAGAACTTCATCTTTAAGCAAAATAAACTCTGGCCTCCCTACTGAAATCAATGATGTACAATGTCTCTTATCTTAGTATTTCTTTTAGTGTAGAAATATATCTGGAGTAACACTATGTTCTTTTCATAAGGAAAATATGAGTACCAAATTTATCAAGAAACATGTACACCCTCAAACAAACTTTATATTTAAAATGTATGGAAATGTTTGTGTAAAAAGAACCCATTTAAAGTGACATACTAGACATTATTTGAGAAAAGTAGTAAAGGTTTTATCCGATCTATATTTGATAAATAAAATCACTGAAATCGATAAAACTATCCTATGTTTTTCTTTTACATATTCTTAATGTAGATGTATAATTAATATCAGTTAGGTTACTTTGACAAATGATCATATGTGAGTAATTTTCTAAGTTAATATTTGTCTTTTCATTTCATTGTAGTTTGAATTGGTATAACATAAATCTGCAAATATTATAAATTAAAATTAGAAAACAATATCTTCAAATCGAAGACTTGTTTAAGAATTGAAAAAAACTTTTTTTGTATAGAAATATTTTTCGAAAAGTTTTTCTAAGTGTATTAAAACTTAAAAACTGCAATTCTTACTTAGACTTTTATTGTGAGTGGTAAACTTGATAACCATTCAGATCACATCTTATTATAAAGATGACCCATTATGTGTTTATGTGTTAGTTGACTCGATTACCGTAATTTTTTGTATGGTAGCTGGAAACTATATTTCGGTGTACATTGGTTATTTGTTTTAGGATTTTTCTTGAAAAGGGGTTAAACACATGCTTAAATAGGGCAAATTACCACTTTTTTATAGATTTTTGATGAGTCAAATGAGTGGTCCAAATATAAGGGTATGCTATTAGCATCTAATGAGATAATTAGGAATGTAATAATAATAAAAGAAAGAAGGAAGGGGAACATTATCTAACGTCATTTATACATTTTTGCTTGCTTAAAGGGTATCCAAGCTAGTTAATGTAAACTATAATAAATGAATATTATAATAATAAAGATTATTAATCTCACTAGAAAATCTTTTATACAATAACATTCTGTCAATAATTTTAATAATAAATTAAATTATTTCTGTCTGTTATCTAAACCCTCAGAGTTCAGTAGGGTTTATAGCTGTAGAAGAAGAAGAAAACAAAATACTATTGATATGTGTTTTAACAAATATGTGGTTTGGGCTTGATTTAAAAGATTAAATAATGAGGTAATTATCGTGATTATAATATACTTCTTAAATCTGCTTATCGGGTATAAGTTTGAAGAGAGAATCACAAACTTTCAAAAGCTTTCACCACATGTGTAGTCTCAATTTGAAATATTTTATAAAGTTTTAAGTTAAATTTAAACAAAATATAGAAGTTCCATAGATTTCAAAACTGTTGCTTATGATACCCTTAGGCTATAATATATAGGCTAAACTAATAATACTATGTTGCACGTAGGAACGGTAATATATAGGCTAAACTAATAATACTATGTTGCACGTAGGAACGGTAATATATAGGCTAAACTAATAATACTATGTTGCACGTAGGAACGGTAATATATAGGTTAAACTAATAATACTATGTTGCACGTAGGAACGGTAATATATAGGTTAAACTAATAATACTATGTTGCACGTAGGAACGGTATGTTGGATTTCAATTCGTCTATTTCTAATTTACAATATATCTCAATCATATTATATACAATAAGTGATCACTTTATTAGCACCTGAATTTAATATCAGGATGGGCCATGTTTCACCATAGTAGCAGCCTCGACTTGCCATGGCATAAACCTACTAAATCCACAAGATATCTTGTTCATTCGTAGTCCATTTATCGAGAAATACGGTCTGCAATTGGTATACGGATGTCGACAGAGGTTTAAAAAAAGTTTATATGAAAGATGTTCAATTGGATTGAGATATGGTGATGTATTGGCCAGCAAAGAAGGTTGTCGTGCTCTTAGAGCTAATTTCGGACAAGACGAGCTTAGCGGAGTGTTGTATTATCATTTTAGAAAAGCTTTATCAGAAAATGTAGCATTATGGAATGTACATGATGGACAATAACGTTCACACAAAATTTTGAAGTTGTTCGCCCTTCTAACTGTCTGAACAATATAAGTTTTCTTTACATTTCTACTTTACCGTTACGTCAAACAAGGGTAAAACGACTTATAAAACCACAGCACAGTTGTATACATTCGACTTATGAGTGTTGTTGAAAGACTCGACCATTTTTGAAAATATATGAAATTTGTTATACGTTAAAACTTGTCCAATCGTCTTTCTCCCCCCCCCCTCGAGTTTGTCACCAGCGCGGCTTGCTTTCGCATACTTTATTTTTTTGCTTTTCGATTGTCACTACTATTATATTTTATTGATGGATGTTTTGACCAGATGGTCAATAAAATAATTTTCGATAAAGACACAAACATGCTAATAAGGATAGTCAGGGACCCACTAATGTGCATCTTTTAAATTAAAGTCGGTTAAATTCTTGCTGTTACTTAAAGACTAACCATGATATTACTACATCTCAGCTCCAATAATCACCTAAATTATTTGATCAGTTTTCTTTCTATATGTAACTAAACGAAATACATGTATTCATGTAAAACTTTATTTTGATAATTTCCTAAGCACACATTAATGACTGTGACGTTTGACTGTCATCAGAGATTTAGTGCAGTTTACAAAAATTTAATTTTCATCATCCATTAAATTCTGAGTCATGATTGCAATATGTTGATAAACGTATTCTTTCCATTTGAATGGCATAGAAGAACAACAGATTAAGTACAAAAATCGTGTTCCTTAACATAGAAAGCTTGATACGTTCGGGATTGCTAGAATTGTTAATTACATTGAATATTAAGTGTTTGTTATTGCTGTTGTTCAGGAAAAAGCTCACAATGGACTATCTGCGCTATGTCTCCCGCGGGAGAATGAACTCCAGATTTTAGTATCATAAGTCCGTAACTTTACCTTTGATTCACCCAGGGAAAGAGATTAGAAATAGTGAGAAGTATTCTAGCAAATCTTGACACATAGTTTGAAAGTAAAAAATGATTTAATAGAACATTCAAATGAGTAAGTTACTTCAATACCGTTTTATTGAAAGCAAGTGTTTCAGCTGATGTTAAGTTTATATAAACATCACTAAGTACCCATTCTTTGGTTATTCTTCTTTCTGACAGCTTGGTTAGAGTTCCATTGAAAAGACAATTACAAATCTTCAAATATGAAACACATAACGACGAAGACGACAGAAGTGCTTTAGCTATACATTATTATTATATGAGTATTCTTTCTGGTGTGTTAGCTTGTAAATGGCTTTTAAAACCCCTTCAATTCTGTCTTAAAACACAACCATCACGTCTTTCGCATCGTACCAGTCCTTTGCGCTCTCTTCTCATTGTAAGAGTATATAAACCTAGTAGAGGACATACGAAGTATCCATGGTACTAAAAAGCCAGACGTTGAGGTAGCACTGGTTATTGGAATATTTAAAGCAACTTGTAAACTACGAGTTTTTACTTGTCTTCCTGGTATTTACAGTAAATATTCTATTAGCACTTACTAATTTATTCTATCATTAAATAAAGTATAATATTCTATTAACACACTGATAGAGCCATTTGTTTTCTACACCATTAATAGTCTTTTCGATCATTCTCGAATCTAGTATTATAGTCGAGCTTATTTTTTGTTTGAATACATTACTTCATTCTAAAGAAATACCGAAAACTGAATTTTATTTTTAACTTTTCCCTGAGTGTTTCCAAATTATTTTCACACGATAAAATTTTATTAATGTAGAAATAAGTTATCTAAACAGTAACTTTATTCATGGATTCGTATGTTTAAGATATTGGATTATTTCTGTAATTTCTTTGAACCGTTTCAAAAATATACTGGGACATTAGAAGATTTTATTTCCTTCCCTCGTAGGGAAAACAGAAATTGAGCTTTAATTTACAAGTCCACTATCTTTACTAATCATTTCAATTAAATTACTCCTCCCTTGTTTATTGAAACTATTATTTAGATTATCTTCTATCTTTATTTATTCTAATTTCTTTGTGAAACATGTGGTACTTTTATAATTTTTTTACCTATCAAGTAAATATTCCAGAATTTATCACTAACATAGTGGAGAGCAAATAATGTTTATTTACCTTGTTTTAAGTATTTTTCTTAAATGATATTTCAAGTATTGCTCATTTTTCTTGCAACGTCTTGTCTGTGTATCCAGTGCCAAAATATTGATAATGTCACAATCTTTTTGCCGTCACATTAGTATATCGAAAAGATTAAATGACACAAAGTGTTGTGCATGACGACATATCTTTTTACTGGGTAAGAATATAAACGAGCGTTAAATGCATTTGCATTTCTTCGTCGAATGTTTTTAATATGAACTGCTGCTTAAGAAATCGATTGCATAAATAATTTTTGACTTCTATTATAAGTATTGGTTTTTTATTAAGCCAAAATATTCAGCATTATGAACTTAATTGCTCTGGTATAAAAACCTTTGTAATACGTGTATAATTCTTCTAATTAAAAAAAAAAACTATTGATCTCTTGAATCATCTTTCTACTCATAAACCAAACATGTATTACTGACATGAAAACATTTAAGTGACATGTTTCCTGAGTGTTTGATCATGTGCATTTCTGTGTGTCATACCTAGAATAAATAAAAACAAATAAAAGTTATTTTTAAGGTGACGAAAGTCACATAATAATTTACTATGGTTCATCAAAAAAGAACAAAAAATATGAAATCAGTTTATTCTAAGGACTTGTAAATACTCTATATTTCTTCCCCATGTGTATCATTGGTAAATAAAGAGAACGGCTCTCCACTATTACTGTTTTTTAAGTTTGCATTTCAACAAAGAATTAGAGTATTTACAAGTCCTTAGAATAAACTGATTTCATGTTTTTTTCTCTTTTTTGATGAAAATTACTCGGAAATAAATTAAAAAGATTATGTGTGAATTTTTACTCGAGCGGAATCTCAATATTCTTCCTATTTCTATGAGAGTTTTCTACTTATATTGAAATAAGAAATCTTGGTCAGAAAGTTGAAGTGATTTACTTTGTTAAGTTTAAAACATGTTGTGTCATTCACTAATATTTTTGTAGGTATTAAAAGCAGCTTACGTGCATAGTAAACCGCAAGCAAACACAAAAATGTATTCAAAGTAATATATAAACAGTAAGCTTAATTAAGTATTGGCTTATCCATTGTAGTGCATATTGATATTTGTAAATTTAGGCGTAAAACTTATTACTGTTTAAGTAAAATAACGACCTATATCTCCAGAATCTATCTTTATTAACTCAAAATCTCCCTGTTACAGCTTCATTAGGAGCTATCAATATCCTACAAGTTCACTCTTCACTTGAAACGAAATTGGAACACAGTCATCAGTTAATCGAACGTGCATACACGTGTCTAAAAGGTTCAGGTCATAAAAAACATCAAATATTAATTATACTTGTCATAAGACATGGATATTAGAATTATTACATTTTAAACACTGTCTTCTTTATCTTTTCCCTTAAGAATTTTTAAGTATTAGAAAAGTATGTAACAGTAGTACTTCACCCTCTCCTATATTCGCCATATCCATTGCATACGACGCGTTTCGCTCAATCCAAAACTCAATAGGCTGACTGGGACACAACTGACAGATTTGGATGGAAACTCTACTTATATAAGCCGTTTGTTACAACAACAGTTCTTATGACATGAACGTCTTTTCCTAGCTGGCGAAGTATGATTTCACTAGATTTCATTTTAGTATGTCAAACTATTCCTAGTATCACTTTAGTAAAATACATTTTGTTCGGTTTTTATTTTCATAGAATATAACTTATTGTAATATATTTGACTATGATTAGTATCACGTTAAACTTTGAGTAGACTAAATTCTTTAGCGAATTCTAGTAGAAGTGAACTAAGTGCAATACAAAATTATTTGTGCCCAACTTCATTAGTGCATTACTTATACTGTTTTAATACAGGTAGCGATGGTTGATGACAGTTTACTGCAGTGTACTAATTTCATCCACCTAGTTTTCAGTTAGTTCAAGTATATTTAGTCATCATTGGAGTCAACTTAGTACATTAATACGTGACAAGACTAATCTACACAAAATATTAGTTCTATATTGATAGGTCACTTAAAGGTTCTGGAGTAACAGTTTTTACCCTGGTGTATAGTCGAGGGTAGCCTTAACGTATTCAAGTAATACAAATATATATTGAAATAGATTTAATATGGTCATTTATAATTAAACTAGAAACAGTTTTATTTCAGAAATTGAAACTGTAATTACCTTTATCATAGTAAACGTTACAGATAGCTTCGCCCCAATACAACAGGTTGTAGATAGCATCACCTCCATACAAGTCATAGAATTGCTTCATTCTATTACAACAAGTTATAAACAGCTTCACTACAATACAACAAGTTATAGAATAATTTCATCCCATCACAACAACTTATAAACAGCTTCACCACAATACAACAAGCTATAGAATAATTTCATCCCATCACAACAACTTATAAACAGCTTCACCACAATACAACAAGCTATAGAATAGTTTCATCCCTTCACAACAAGTTATAGATAGTTTCACCACAATACAACAAGTTATAGAATAGCTCTACCACAATAAAACAAGATATAGAATAGCATCACCTCAATACAACAAGTTATAGAATAGCTCTACCACAATACAACAAGTTATAGAATAGCTCTACCACAATATAACAAGCTATAGAATAGCTTCACCTCAATACAAAAATTTATAGATTTGTCATTGTTTTCTAGCATATCATCAATAGATGGCTTCACCATTGACATCATCACAGTATGTTAGACTGCAATTAGCCTCACCACTGTTCTCTAAACTTTAGGCATCTTCACTAAAGCATTATTCGTTAGTATGTAGCTTCATTTCTGTTCTCTTAGAAACAGAATAATTCTCTATAGTACCTTCATGTGCAAATGGCTTCACTTCTGTTCTTAACATTCAGATAGTTTCACTAAGGTATGCTTGGTTCTATCCTATTACGTACAGGTTGGCTACAATATTTTAATTTAAGCTTCCTAAGTGAGATTTTTACCCCAGTATCTAAATTTATAAATATTTTGTAACTTGCGCAGAGTTCTGCCTCAGTACTTTTAATTTCCACGCTGCTATACCACTGTTCTCTCGTTTGGGAACAATTCATTTCCAGTACCTTAGTCTGCAGTTGGGCTCGCGATTGTTTTCTAACCTGGAGATAACTTCACTGTTGTACCTTCGTTATATATAGCTACAGTACTTTAATTTGATTTTTAGGTGGGCCCCTTACAATATTCTAATATACTGTCTCACAACGTGAATTATGTTTATGATAAAGTTTGCTAAAAACAACAAATCCTATAACCCGAGCGTTTTCGAAAGATAGATCTTTCGTCGTCAGTTTTTCCCTGATGTAGAAAAATCCACCTCTCGAAAGACTCGTGTTATAAGGGTTCTTATTTTTGTCTTTAATTGATTTTTGAACCTATGTTTTTTCTAACATCAAGAATAAATATAACTGAAATATGTTAGCTGGTAGAGTGCTTCAACTTATATAAGACTTCACTAATGGTTGTGAGCTAATAAAATGTTCAGCAAAGAGCTTGAGTTTTTTATGTTCTCACCATAGTATAAGCATACAGATGACTTAAGCACAAATATACAGCTTGTTGCTTGGCTCTCTGAAGATTAATTAACCACAGAAATGACCTTATAGTCGGTATCAAGTGACTAAATCACTTACATTTCGCGAAATTTGAATCATAGTTTGCATTAGCTTTTCTTATGTTCATTTTATTGATTTTAATGTCTAGTAATATTTCAATGTTTTTTTACTTGTAATATTACAAGACGATGAATCAAAACTTTTTAATTTGAACACTAGTAAATGGTTGAAAAAGAAGGATGTTACGTGACCGCAGCTGGGGTATCTAAGCACAAGAATATCGGAATATTTTATTGTTACGGGTGTGCAACCCAATCACACAGATATCACATTACGACATCTGGGCCCTTTAAACAACAACAACAAAAAAAAAACGGAGTTATTACATAACTACAACAGTGTTACTGAAACAGGTAATTATTACCTGACCATAGCTCCGTCGTGAAAACATAAGAATATCGTTTGACTTATGTCCCTAAAACAAGTTAGTATCACAAGACTACAACTGTGTCAATGCAACACAGCGATATCACATGACCATACCTTTCCACAGAAAGACATGAATACCATGTTCACAGCTGTATCTTGAAAACATGAGGCTATCGCATGACGACAGTTACGACACTAGAAGACTGGAGTATAAAATGCCTATAGTTGTGTCAGGGAAGTACCTGGATATCACATGACTACCGTTTGTGGCACTGGAATATCACTTGGTCACAATTGTGCCACGGAAACACAGAAATGTCTTTTGAAAATACTGAAATATAGGAAGATATTGCTTTACTGTAATGCTTAGTGAAACACAAGGACAACTCAATGTTATTGCTTATATTTACTGAACGGAGGACTTAGGCTTGGTAAAAAAATAACAATAATACCTGGACGTAACTTAGTCCGATTGATGATCTTTAAAATGTCTTCGTCAATTTTCGTTCTTCACATGTTAGTACAAAAATACTTTGTACCAGTTAGGTACTCATTTAATTTCTTGAGTTTTAATATTGTCCGTCCACGTTTGGAAAAATATAATTTGTACCATTTTTTCCCGTTACGACCTTTATTCAAACTATTTGGGGTCGGTCGGTATTTTAATAAACCTAGAATTTTTGCACAAGGTGGCTGGCCCAGCCGGCAAATATATAGGACGAGCATGTTCGACAACAGGAATTCAAACTCGCGACCCTCAAGTTGAAAGTCTAGCGCCCTAACCATCAGGCCATGCCAGACCTACCACGTAAATAGTTGTAGTTTATTTTATGTTTTCAATACGAGAATCGAATGTCCATTTGCAATCATTTAGATGCTGCTCCAAAATACATCCGTTGTGACATTAAGTTTTGAAACTTTTGTTGGATTACTGGTTTATATTTTTAGTACTATTTGAATTTTGTATTAATTAGCCAAATAATGAACTGTAGGAAACCAGAGTCGAAAGCTTTATCCAGGAATAATGTGAAGGTAAAATTTGTTTGCATCAATGGTTTAATGTGTGATATCCATGTTCAAGTACCAACGAAAACGTTATTATTTATTCTACAACATGATTTGAATTGTTGAATATTTTTACAAAATGTGACGAAACTAAAATACGGTTTCTTATTACTTTACAATGATATTTTAGAATTGATTTTAATAATTTAAAACAATAAAAACCTGTTTATGGTGAACATGAAACAAATGTAAGCGCCAAAATACACAATGATCAAATGCTTTTGACCTTTTGAAGTCCTGTTGAAACACGCTTATTTCTTTTAACAGTTTAACGTTTTCTAGTTCTGTATAATCAGTGATGGTGAGGATCATGATATACCCTGGATCGCTGTTTTGTGTATCTATTTGTTGTTTAATTTTCTTTAGGTTCTTTACATGATAGAATTTTAAAAAATCACATTTTGAGTGTTATTGTACCTTAAATGCTGTACGTCATTATGGCTTTATAATTACTTAAATAATTGTTTCAAACTTCATAATATTCTACAAAGAACGCCCAAGTAAGGAGAATTCAAACATTCAGATAGCAATTCAAATAATAATTTATAACAGGTTTTATAATTCAACAAATAATTCACTAAATAACAAAGATTTACACAATACCAGTTTACAAAATTAACTGTGGAACAAATATGATAGAAAAGTAGCCGCTATTTACAAATGGCCAATCAAAACCTACTGCGTAACGTTACAAACACAGAAACAAGAACTAACTGCTTCCGGCATATGTGTCTTCGCATGTTCAAAGTCGATGGTATGAGGAAGTATAAGAA
>NW_013666417.1:204256-259294 GCF_000517525.1 Limulus polyphemus
ATATAAATATATGCATCTATATATATTCGAATATATCTACTTATACGTATATAACCATAAGTGTGTGTGGTGGGGGGGGGGATATAATTCTAAATTACAACGAATTATACATAACAGAACTCTGACTATTGAAATACGCTAACGTATTTCTTGAATGTTGCAGAATAACTAGTAACATTACGCATTTTCTAGTTGAAGATTAGGCAGTCGGCAGTAAGCAAAATAAATCAGACCTATTTACGAAGCTAACAGATTTGAACAAATATTTTGTTCTCAATGAGCCAAACTGAAACCCTTTAAAGATTTATTTGTTTTTAGAGATGCATGATTTTCAGCAAATTCTGTCCGAGTTATGAAGAATAAACCTTTTAGCATAACTTTTTGGAACATTTATGCTAAGAAATGGAGTGCAAAGCTCCAGATTTAAATTTTTTTATTATTTTGATAGTTTAATAGTTTCATTTTGTCACTGATTATAAACGTGTGTGATATTTATGTTATTTTGTAATTTACTTTACAAATTCATAACAAATTTAAGTTGGACTTAAATATTCAGAAATAACGGCAATGAAGATGATTCACATTCAAATTTGAACTTTGATATTCATCACTAATTTTGCCAGTAATTTTGAAGTAGGTTTTCTGGGAAGGGATGGAAGGAAGGACAAGTGGACGTTATGGTAAGAGAATTTCGTCTTTTACATAAAAAACAACAATATCTTGATCTTATTGGTGGCTTAAATATATCAATTTTCTAATACTCGAATTTTGTTTTGTTTAATATTTTGAGATATTTATTTTGTATATCATGTGCCTAGTTTGGGTCATAAAGTAGAGGGTACTTCATATTTAAAAGAGAAAAAATCTTCAATTTGGTATCATGATGGGGGACGACCCACTTGCACCCCATGCCTTTCGGGTTTGCTTTTATTAAATTAAAAAAAACTTTGGGGCAGTAAATGAAAAAAAATTAATTCTATCTCTGTAACGAAGTTTAAGAATTGGGTTGGGTTGTTTTTAATTTGCGCAAAGCTATACGAAAGCTTTCTGTTCTGGCCATTCCTAATTTAGTAGTGATAGACTTGAGGAAAGGCATCTAGTCAAGTCTTGGGCTACTATTTTACCAATGAATAGTGGGATTGACCGTCCCCTTATAAAGCTCCCACGGCTGAAAGGAAGAACATGTTCGGTGTGATGGGGACTCAAACCCGCGACAGTCAGATTGCGACTCGAGCGCCCTAACTACCAGGCCATGTCAAGCCGATTTTAAGAATTCTGTATTACATCGCTCATAAACGCAAATAGCATTAACTTGTTGAATTTTGTTTGCCATTATTTAACTTGAATATTCTCAAACAAGTCTATCTTAAGTTATGAAGGAATGATATGATCTTAGATGTTTGGTTGTTCTCGTAAAACTGGAAGGAAATATTTGGAATGTCATCAGATTTTACTTGAATTGTTTGTGTACATGTGTAAATAATAAAGTGAGTCGGAATTTTCTTATGAAGTCTTGAAGTCTTATGAAATCTTTCAGTAGGATCAGTGATATTAAACATTATTTTAATGCTCAGAGAAAACTCATTCAAATTACACATAAAGCTCCATACAGCACATCTTAAAGGCAGACTTACAATACCTTTGAACATTAAAAGAGTGGAGTTTTATACGTTGTTGCTATGCATTAAGCTATACAATGGACTATCTATGCTCTGCCCACCACGGTATCGAAACCCGATATTTAACGTCGTAAGCCTGCAGATGTATCGGTGCTACGGGGGGAGGGGTATGGAGACGAAAGAGTGGAGTAATGTATTCTTGGTAGCTCAGCAATAAGCTTGAGGAATCTTAACGCAATAATCGTGGTTCTATACCTGCGATGGCCATAGCGCAGATAGCCCATTATATAGCTTTTTGCTTAAACATAAGCGATAAAATGTCGGCTTTCCAGTTGAAAAATATACCAAACAAATTGAAACATTTACAACAATATATTTCTTAGAACAAATGCACATTAGGCTATCTGTTGTGTACACCGCTAGGAATGGAATGAAACCTTGGATTTTAGCATTGTAAGTCCCTAAATTTACCGCTGTTACAACAGGGTACCATCTTCAACAGAGAATAATCTTTTTTTATTGATCTGGAAATGTCATTTATAATTTCTCCAGTAATCAGTTAAATACTGCTAGAAAACAAAATCTAGCTAGTGATTTAAAGTTTTAAATTTTCCCCAATAATTTAGTTTATTGAATTTTTGACGTCTTTTGAGCTACTGTTATAGCGGCTACAGGATTATCCAGTTTTGGCCAACAGATTATTACTTCAATAAACTGTGTATTTATGTTTAGGAATTGCTTATCGTCTCCATTTTTATTTTTTTTTTGTAATTTTTAACTTTATCCGCATGTTCTGATATTAGAAAAGAAGAATTTCTTGCAATTTTAGTAGACAAAAGTAAATAAGTGAAAATGAAATACTCTGGATGGAATATTGTTCTATTAAAATTAAATCATTAATTTATAAATGGTGTGCTGATAATATTTTATAGTATTTAATTATAGAATACAATTAAACAATATTTTGTTACATAAGTGTCATCCTGGTATAAAATTTACTGTAAAAGGAAAATTTGATTCATAACTTTGTTTTTGGATACCAAGAAATAAAAAATTTAACTGTTATCATAAGAGTGCTTTCAAGTGCTTGTAGTTTCATTGTGCAAATTTTACTCCAACTCTGTTCTAAAAAATGAAATCGTACTTTAAGGTAATTTATATAATGGCAGGTATTCTTTGTTTTTCATTCTAAACTTTAAGAAAATAATCTTTGGCAAAGAATGACTTTCCTTGTCCATAATCAAGAATTATTTATTATTTTGTACTTCTACAAAATTTGAACGAACTTACGTAACCAGTCGTCCTGTTTTCTCTTGTTTTGCCAAACTTAACAGTACATTGGAATAGTATAAAAATAAAATTGAAAATAAAACATTGTAAACCGAGTGTATCCATAGATATCTTTAAGATCTTTTTCATGTAACTAACAAAATACTCTTGTTAAACCCATTCTGTATTATCTACCAATACACTTATCTCCTACGAAGATTGGTTCTAGGTAGTTTGATTCTCAGTAATTTCACTCCCCATATAAAAAAGTGACATAAATTTAAAAAAATCAACATTAGAAATGACAATTATTAAATATTATTAAAAGTGATGCAGTTTATGAGCTATTGCTCGTAAAAAGTCAATCTTGTTATTTGGATTATTTCTACTTGGAGTCAAATTACCGAGAGTGAAATTACTGGGAGTGAAATTACCGAGAGTGAAATTACTGGGAGTGAAATTACCGGTCACCACAAATATTATGTCGGCTTATCTATAAAAACGTTTGGTAGTTGTATGAAAGGAAGACTAATGCCATGTTTTTAAGATTGTTTGCTTGTTTATTTTGAATTTCGCGAATAGCTACGATAGCCGTCCCTAAGTTAGCAATGATAAACTACAGGAAGACAGCTAGTCCACATCATCCACAACCACCTCTTGGGCTACTTTTTTACCAAAGAATGGTGGGATCGACCGTTACATTATAACGTCTCCGTGGATAAAAAGGTGAGCATATTCGGCGCTTTTGGGAGACTAGGACATAGGTTAAAACATTTGCAATCGAACTGCTTCCTGTTGAGCTTACCTTTTATGATAAATTATATTATTCTTAAAATTTCACAAAATTAATCTTATTGGTCCATTTTGAATTTAAAATAAATTTATTTTCATTAAAATTAATAAGCCAAGTTGTTTTATATTAGGACTCTGAGCACCCTCATGGTTTGTGAATTATTTATTTTGTGTTGATAACTAACTTTCCCCTGTTTGTTTATTTTCAATAGATTCTATCTGTTGATATTTCTAGACCATCTATATTATCTAATTACTGTGTCGTTAGAATTTTTCTAGAAGCTGGTCATCGTAGTTTTACCAATATGTCACAGCCATCATATAACTCTTCTCTTCTACAGTTCTGCGGATGTTTCTTGCCCTTTTTTCTTTTATTAAATGACAGTGTCTTTTGCACTTTGAAAAAATTTGTTTCCGTAAATGCAATCATTTACATGTGGATAAAGCTTTCAAAGCTGTCATTACATTATTGCAATTGTAGATGTTAGCAGTTTTACTATAGCTGCTATAGTTTTAAAGGAACAACTATACAGTGATGCCTTTAAAATTCGTACTCAGTTGGGGGACTAGAAGGAAAGGTCTTCTTTCGGTCACACACTGAATGACGTCCATTTATCTCTGGCACTAATATTTTGGAGTAAATATTATATTGCGTAGAGTTTGAGAATGATGGAGGACACTTGGAGTGTCAATATTATATTCAAATACAAAATTATCTTTCCTTTTCTAGTCGTTAGTTTCAAGGCTTTCTATTGTCAACCCTCACTCAGTGTTACAAGTACCAACGTTTTGCGCTTATTACTTTTCAGTGTAGGACTCACAGAAATGCTATACTGGTAAAGAGCAGCACTCTCATCTGAATTGTACAATGGATTCTCTGCCATTTTGCAATCTTTCCAGACAGAAAATAGACACGGCATTGTGAATTGTAACTTTCATTGCTTCAGAAACACTTCATGCATTAAAAGTATTTATCAGGCTGCTCGTATGTCTATTATGTACTACAAATTTGCGATGACAGTATTACTCAACATTTTGTAATTGAATGCACTGGCTTTAGGTTCATGATTAGAAATTAATTCTTCTCTAAATAGGCCCCTCATCTGTTATATTCATATGTGAAACCTGGCTATATATTCCTCCTGCTTGCACATTTATTGTTATGTAGTTTACTCGATTTACAGATCACCCCGAGAGCATAGTGGCTTGTATTGTCTCATTTGGCGGGTCTTTCCCTTTTCTTTTAATTTCACTACAAACATTTCTTTATTGGTAACTATAGGCATGTTTTATGTGGCTTCAAATGTTTTGTTATTTTAAATGTCTAGGTTTATATTAAATTTAACAACCTTATTTCTTATAATCTTAATACTAGATATTTCTTTCTAAGCTGTAAAAATGTAAGTAACCATTGATGTCCCATTGATGCTACAGGTCAGATCTCTCGTTGAAGATTTTTATATTTGATGAATTTCGCCCAAATCAGTTGAGAACTATCTGCGCTAGATGTATCTAATTTTGAAGTGATAAACTAGAGGGAGGGCTGCTTTTGGACTACTATTTACAAACGAATCATATTGTCCCCACAGCTGAAAGGGTGAGCATGGTCAATATTTCCATCCTACGACCAGCATGTTGCAAGTCGAGCGCCCTAACCACCAGGCCATGCCACGCTCCTTCATTAGGAGAGTGGATTAGTTGTCCTTAATTACGGCTTCTCCAGAAATTTTGCTCCTTAAAATGGTATTTTATGCATTGGATTAACCCATATTTTATATTCATGTGAATAGCACATGTGAATGTAGATCTTTCTTGTAACAAAAAAATTCCTTGTATAATGGCAGTTTCTTTTGACCTGACTTGATTGCTCCTACTCATCAGTTTTCTGAAATGATTTTTTTAAATTTACTTTATTCTCTATTACTGGCATTATGGCTTCTTTTGGTATGTTTCTAATTCAGGCTACCCAGTTACTGACTCATTCTTATTTACCATGTTTGCTTCATTGATGTTTTCCGTGGTAGAAGTTCATTGCAAAAAATTATTGCCTTGATAGTCTTCACGAATCCATTTCATTGCTTTGTCGTGGCTGTATTTTTAGATATTTAATTTGTTTTTGACGCTATAAGGGTGATGGGTTGCTTCAAAGTTCCATTTCTTGGCTATAGGATGAGAGGTTTCATTTTACAATGTACACAGTTTTTATCTAAAATGTCACTTTTTGTTTTAAAACAGGCAATACTTATTTGCCCACCTATCAGCAAATTAATGTAGAATCGCAAGGATTAAGCATTTACAACAGCATTTATGAGATTTCCTCAGATCCTGAGCTTAGAATAATTTTTCTAGTATTTATACAGATAATGTTGCAGTCTGACAACATATGGTGATCTTGTTCATAATTACTCTCAGGTTTGTTATTTTGTTCTTTCTAGTGAGTTTGAATATCACTACTTGAGAATTACATTAGATGAGCTCTTAACAAGCGTTTTTGCGTTTTCTGCCTAACGTCAACACTTAAACCGCAAATATGCTATCACTGTGTTCTTTTGGGAATCTGATAGAATCACCTAGATACACTTTAACCGACAGTTTATCCATACCCATTTCAATTTATTCTATGAGTGTTTACTATAGTGCACTGCCTCCTCTACCCTTTTATGCTAGCTTACCTTAATCCACTTCACAGCATTGCTTATGTGTCTGGGTGGTATAAATGCACCCTTGTCTTTGTAAATAGCAACTACTGAACAACCTCTCAGTCTTCACCTTGATTTTCTTCTCGTCATATTTTGATATTTTTTACTCGTTAATTCTGGACCTCTCTTTCTTGTTTTTACCCATGGCAAGCTCGCTGTAAGTTCTGTTGTTGGAAGCCAGGGACCTTCCTTGTGCACTTAACTTCTGTGTTAGTTGATCCTATACAAATAATTGAGTCTGCTGTTTTCTTTATTCTTCTCCTATTAGTTTGGTACACGATGTCTTTTTTTGGTTAGACTTTAACTAAATTCTGTCGCTATACTCATTTTTTCCAGTTTTCCTCAACTTTTCAACGATCCTAATTCTGGATTATTGATATGTCAGTTTTCTAGTTTACTCTATTGGTATTTTTAAGCTTTCGCCTCCGTGATCACATTGATTTTTTCTATTTAATAATTGCGCTTCTATTTATGCTGAGTAGAACTGCTTCAGATGATTATTTCCAATCTTCTATAATTATCCTATCCTATCTTTCAAGTTTTAACGTATGTGCTCTGCTTTGGCTTAGGAAGATCACTACCTGCATTTGCAGCTGAGTTAGGTTTGTCTGTGTTTCAGAGCACGATATTATTTTAATTCATGGATTTTCTCATGATTTTCGTCAACTTTTATTTCTTACCAGATCTGATCTGGTCTTCCAGATGAGCCTTTTTCTCCCATGGAACATTTCACTATTACTATTTTCCCCTCTCTTCTCCATATGATTCATTTGGTTCTGTTGAACAGAAAACTTGACATAATTCACACTCGTCAATATCTGGGTACTTATGATCTGATTTCTGCTTTGTATATAATTCTAGTTAAGAACTCTCATTATTTGCACATATTGTGGTAGCATTGCAACGAAGATTAGCTAAGTTCGTATTGAATACTAAAATTAGTCACCTTTTAAATTCGCAATTCATCATACTTTTCAGAACATAAATCTGTATTTTACTTTATTAAATTTGCTTGGACTTGGAAGTTTCCACACTTTCAGTACCATTTCAGTTGCTACATTTGTTGTTGTTTTTTTTCAAATATATTTTTTATTCACCTTCTTTTACTTTTTTTTTAGTGTGTACATAACTTATTCCCACCTATTCATGCTTAGTTTTCTGGATAACATAGCCTGAATTGTTAGGGATCAAACTCGGTAGAGTTGACTTTCCCTTTCTCAGAATAAGTATATACTCGTAAACTTTTTTATGTTTATATCATCAAAGTTATAGTGATTAAATTTACCAAAATACCACGAAATAATATTTGTTACACCTATTCTTCCTGCCATGAAAGAATAAAGAAAGTAGTTGCATTCCTTTTTAACTACTGCTGTTGCTTTGTATGGGTAGGCCTATAGATACTTCAAAATGATCAGCAACATTAATAATGAACACTTGTTAAAAGTTCAAGAAGTTCTGCACGTAAAACATCTAAAGCCAAGTTCGAATGTGAACCGGTTTTCATTCCTGTCATTACATTTTCAGTTAATTCTAATAACATCTTAATATATGTTGTAATACTCTATTTTCTAGTTTAACTTGTTTACAAACTTTGTTGTCTAAATTAAAGTTTGTAGCTTTCATAGAAGTTTTTTCTAGTAGGATAGTTAAAAGAGACTAGCGATTAAAAGCAAAAAGCCCTAAATGCACAAAAAGTGATACTCCTTTATCTAGGTATCAGTTTTAAAACAACTGAAAAGTTTAGCTCAATAAATAGTGTTCAGATTAAGAGAAATTCGAAATTATCTCCATTTTTTTTTCTATTGTGCTAGTCTTACTGATCTTATTTTCTTGCCATTAGTCGATTATACCGATTTTTACAAGAGGTCTTTACTCTTCTTATTCATTTGAATATATATGTTTACCCTATTTTCGAAATAGAATATCTGCATTACTTTTATGTAAGATCATTTTATTTTTGTCGGCATGCAAGTTTCAAGAATTGTGCAGTTAAAAGCGAAAATTAAGAGTTAATTTCACTTAGGAACACTTTATATTTTATTTATTCCTACATGATATTTCCATAGCCAAACAAAAAGTTTGTACTGAACTCCTATAAGGAGCTTACTTTGTCGAACAAGTGCTACTTTAATACCCACTATCGAGTGTACACGTTTGTTGACCAGTTACATTTGAAACATTAAATCTTATTACTATTTTACCTATAATATTACAATGAAATACATTAGGTTTCTCGACAAATAAATACAATTCTGGGATATCTTTTCGTTATTCAGAAAATAATTTATAATAATTAACACATCATACTTACATTCATGTGTTGATGTGAAAATTATCAGTTAACTTTCTGGAGAAAAAAGAAATACTAAGGAAGATAAAAGATATCTTTTACGAAGTTACATTTTGGTGACAAACATTCCAAGTATTCATCTCTCCACATGAATATTACATTAAATAGTCTTCAATAACTAGAATAGTGGTTGATTTCCAATTTCTGATTGTTCTTTGATTAGAGGAAATAACAAAGTCCTATTTTGAAGCATCAGCTATCCTGGTTGTTAATTTTTCCACGATACATTATCTCAAAACAACACTGAGTTCAGAGTACGTTTCTTTTCTTTAAAAAAATATTAGGACTAAGTAAGGTGCTATTCTCATATGGGAAACTTTACTGGCTCTCATATATGTCACACAAAGAAAAGTTGATTAATTTACCTCGACACAGTTAGAGTATTTGCTGTTTCATAATTGTTAATGTTTTTGCTTTTCTTAATCGATTAAGCTGTTGGTTATGTTTGATTGTCATATTCAGCATCACGCATGGAGACAGTATATTTGCTTGTGTTATTTCCACGGTATATCGAATAACGCTGAGATCTATTTACTAAACTTGGTGTTATAGCATGAGCATAACGTTTGGTTCCAATTGCTCCTCCTCAAGGATTATTCTAGACTTAATTAATCAGTGACGACGATGTGGCGTTTTAAATGTTGGGATCATATAATTGTCGACCATTCAACATTTGAATTAGCAGAAAACTAAAAATCAGCATTTACCAGTTTAACTGATAAATTGATACCAGTAAACATTCATTAACCAAGTAAGATTTGTAATACCGGTATGATTACATTGTTTAATTTGAACATATTGTTGAAATAACACTAGTGAGCTGAATAGTAAAAACACGGTTGTACCTTCACAACTTAAATCAAAATGAATAAGTTGTTCAACTAACACCAGAGATGTCGATGAGAGAAAAAAGTTAAGCCTCGGCTGGCAAAGTTTGATTCAGTTGTTCAATAAGATATATTTTTTATCTGACACCAGTGATTTTGTTGAGAAACCGATTGTGGATCTCCACCTTTAAAATCAGTAATATTTCATAACTGAAATAACACCAGTTAGACGTAAAGGCAGTTACTATTAATATCCACCATTGAAATTCAGCACGATTAAAATGTTTGTAGTTGAATACACTATTCAAGCGTCACCAATTAAGTTAATGAGGAGAAATAAATATCCACCTGCGAAATCAGCATGATTATATTGTTGAGACTTGAATACACATTGTAACGTAAGTGATTGGTGAGAAGTTATTGTTGACCCTCCATCTTCATGCTACTTCAATGAGGATATTACCAAATTTGTCTAAATGAGATCAATTGGAATGTATCATCTTGGGTTCATGGGTTAATTCGCTAGAAGGATGTTCTGCTCTCTATTATTAAACATCAGGGACTGCTTTCGAGCAAATCGGTCATCGTCGAAGGTTCATCAGTTTATCCATTTGAAAGACGTTCCACTCACAATATACATTCGCACATACCTGGGAATAATTTCGAGCAGACTGCTTTCGGTTTCGAATAAGGTCCTGAAAAAAAAATGTCTGTAAAAATACAATATTTATTTCTTGAATAACATTTGAAAAATGAAAAGGTTATTGTTATTATTACTGAAGGTAGCGAAAAAGCCAATATTAAATTAATGAAGTTATCTGAAATTAAGATATAAAAATTTCATGAAAAGGGTATAAAAACTATCTTTTATTTTGCAAACAAAAATTTAAGATTTTATTTTCAGTTTTCAATGTGTATAGCTACCACTACATTATCCATAGAACCTTTAAAATTAAATCATTTGACACCAAATGGCTGTGTTACTCAACAAATTATAATAAGAATGGGTTAATAAAGAATATCGATGAAGTATTTTAATTACTATTGAAAGTTGTTCAATAATTCATCACTAGGTTACTAAAATATAACGAATATTTATATTGCTTTTTTTACACATTTTCATTATATTAAAATAAATGACCTATTAAAATTTACTTTTAGGAAACGCTTGAAACAACTTCAAAATGCCCATTCTATCTTAAAAAATTGAAAGGCTGTGATAGCTACGGACTTGTTATGTTTATTTAGTGGTGGATGATTCGGAACTTTCTTTTTTAAGTAGCACTTAATTTTGAATAAATATACTTACGTAAAAGAAGAGGGACTAAATTGTATTGAAGATGTTTTCTATTTGCTGGAGAGAGACTTTTATTTAGATAAATATTCAGTTATGATTAATTACTACATCGTAAAATAAAATTTATGGTGGAACATTTCAAAAAATAATTAGTACTTTTATGCCAGTATTCGTAGAAACAACCATCCACAACATAAAATGAGGCATTCCCTTAAACCGATAGAATATTATTTCAATAATAACTAAACAGTTTAAATGTTAATAAAGTTTAAAAGCAACAAACTGTTTTACTTCAAAGTTGTTATATAAAAATCCTGATTGCCAATGATACTAAAAAAACATATAATTCATTCTAATACAGTTTACTAAAAAGAAAATAAATATCCTCAGAAGTTATGGCCTTTTACTCTAACATCATGGTTAATACAGCCTATATACCAATTATAATTGCAAAGTGTAAAAATAGCATAAAAATACATTGAGTTAATAATTGCTTAATTTAATAATGGAAATATAGAAATAAAGCCTCTATAAACAGCCAACACTACAACATTTGTGAATAAATCATGGACACTGTATAACTACGAAGCTTTAAAGACTAAGGGTTTAAGTAATAAACAAATGTATATATATATATATTTTAGTTGTATATGTGTGAATTTTATATGTATGTTAATACATCATATTTCTGAAAGCAAATGTGCTGGTATTAAATAAAGAGTTTTTTTTTCATCTTAAATAAATTAAAATACATATTACGTAAAATCTAGACAGTAGTCAACCTTCATATTAGTTTGGTTTATTTAATGTATAAAAAATGTTTTTGGTATATCAAGAGAAATGCTAATGTTTCAATTTTTTGGAAGTATAATGGTTAGAATGTAAAAATAAATTCATTCTAATTTTAAATAATATGAGTTCCAAAACTAGTTTTGATTTATTTTTGAAATTTTGATAATTTATGACACCACATAACATTTAAAAAGGAAACTATATATTGTTATAAGTATTTTATGTTGATGATAATTATATTTACTATTAAAGCACTGGTACTTCGGGAAACACATTTTAGATATATAAATCAACGCTTAACATCGTTAATTGTCTTTTTCTTTTAAAAGCGTTCTGCTTTCATTGATCAGCCAAAATAAACGGAATTGACATAGCAGGAAGTACAGTAAACATTTGTTTAATTAGTGTGAAATTATTTATTTAAGCATGGATATTTAATATGTCTTTTAAATTTCAAAAGAATCAAAAAGATGTGTTAAATATTGCATTTTCCAATATGTTGTTAAGATTCGTTTTATGTTGGATGTAATTTCTTCAACTTAAATACGTTTCACGTCACCTGATGTGAACTAAATAAAATAAAGCTCTTATCTATGGTGCATAAACAAAGCAAAGCTTGAGAGAACGTAAGTTTAACAAGACTCGAACATTACAGGGTTGATAGGGGAAACCGTTCCAGAAGAGAAAAGCGTGGTAGGGCTAAAACATACGACCTCATTCAGAATCTTCAAAATACTGTGGGCGAGGTGAAGCCAGGGGTGCTCTTGCTAAAATAAGAGGCTTTCTACTGGTGTGTGTGTGGTAGGGGGGGGGAGGGGGTTGTCTTCACCTGTCAGTCTTAGAGTCTAATCTTTACAGGCATCAAGTTTTCAATCTCCGTTGAATGTCAGAAGATGGCGCATTTGTTCTGTAAGGCATTAAACACAGTTAGATATTTTGTTTATTTTTACTTTTTTACGTTTTCTATTTATTAAACTGTTTGAAACACCTGGAAAGTTTCCAAACCCTAGCAAGCTCATGCTTCTATGGGTACCTCATCCATCACTGTGAGTTAAATAAGACATCTGGAAACAACAAGCATGGATCAACTCCTCTACTTGTTCAGATCGTAACCATGTGAAATATGAAAATAACAACGCTCTATGACAAGAAGATCATAAAATAGATATGTTTAAGAAGTAAATGTTTTAGTTGCATTTCTCTAGGAATACTTATAATCCAAAGATATTTTAATTCTCTCCATATTGAATTGTTTAACTTCACAAAAAAAATCTATTCAACAATTATCAAGTATTACTTTCTACAGAACAATAGTAATAGCATGATCTAGAAGTTAATCCCAGTTTAGAAATATAGATAGTATTTTATATGTTTCGTTATAATATTGAAGGTTTAATGGTATAACCACAGAACTACACAATTTTCACTGTGAATGTAATTTTCTTGGAAAACAACCAAAAATCTTCATTTTTCGAGTTCGTTTCAAGATGTCCCACCATTTTTCATTCTGTAGCTCTATATGTTACTTTCTAATTGTATATTTTGTGTAAAGTCACACTTGAGTTTACTGTTCCCTGTCCACCGCAAGTGAACGAATCCGGGATTTTAGCTTTGTAAGCCCACTCTGCTTGCAAACAATGTTTTATATCTGTTTGACCATAGTCCGGTTACTGTGAAAACGTTACGTTAGCAGTAATAAGGTAGCATTTACAAAAAACAAAACAAATATAGCAAAACTGTAAACAAAGACCTGAGTAAATAGCGCCGTCCGCCAGGTGAATATATTCAGTGCAATGTTACCTGACTGATAGATGACGTCATCGTACTATATAGATCAGACCAACATCTGTACGTGGCACGAGAATGTTTATTTTTAAATAGCTCAGTGAGTCCTGACAAGGAACTCAGTGCTATGACTGTACCTAGGGAATATTCAGTCGATGTTGTTGTTTTTTATATAATGAAGCAGAGAACGAAACTTAATTAGAGGTCTAACGAGGAAATAGTTAAGTTTGCGTGCTGTGTTAAACTATACGTAGAAATACCTCATGAAATAAATTGAGTAGTTTTTTAACATGTGACAGTTAAAATCGACTACAATTGCTTAAATATGTATATCAACTTAAGTGGCTTAATATGATCTGTTTTGATAAGTTGGCATTAAAATTAATTATTTGCCATTGGTTTATTGTCATTAACTGTTAGTTTTTAATATCTAGTAGAAGCCGTTACTTTACATCCGCTTTATGAGTCTAATATTGATTATTTTCAATATTTCCCAAATTTGCCCCGCCAGTGGCTCAGCTGTAAATATTTGGAATTATGACGCTCAAAATAGAGTTTCGATACCCGTGGTGGGCACAGCACAAATAGTCCATTGTATTGCTTTTGTTTAACCTAATTCTCAAACGTCTGATGCCAGTATTACGAAATTAGCATATATAAATATATATGTGAGTTAATGACAACAAAAAGCCTGTTGGTCCATCTAGGCCATCCTAACTGCTATACTAAATCCTAAAATAAAAGTAAAACCCTCAAAGTTTGTCCTCGTGATTCAAATATTTATCAAGCCTTCTCCTAAATTAACTGCATCTGAAAGCAATCCATTCCTAAGGCCAACCACCCTGTTAGAAAAATAAAGCTCTCTTAATTGAAGATGACTCCTACTCTGCCAAAAGTTATATTTGTGTCTTCACGTCTTGCCATCTCACCATTAAATACGAAAAAAAGATGGTGGATCAAAGTTATCAGTTCCCTTTACAATCTTAAACACCTGAATCAGATCCCCATTGCTTCTTCTTTTTTTCAAAAGAAACAGCTCCAGAGATCTTAAACTAACCTAACTATCCCAGGTATCATTCTATTCTGAGCTCTTTCTAACAGTTCAATGTTCTTTCTGATGTAGGAAGCCCAAGACTGAACATAATACTCTAAAAGTGTTCTAACCAATGACCTATACAGTGATATTACAATCTATTTATACTCGATTTCAATATTTCTGTAGTTATACCCGAAAATCTTATTTGTCCTACCACTAGCAACAGTATATTGCTTAGATGGCTTAAGAGACTAATCAACCAGAACATTAAGATACTTTTCTTCCATACCACTGCTTAGGATATTCCCATCAAAATTATATTTATAACGTAAATTGTGATATCACACGTGCATTATCTTGCATTTATTATAATTAAAATCCATCTGCCATTTATTCGCCACACTCACCAAATAATCCAAATACTTTTATAAAGCAGCAGCATTCTCCCGACAGCCAGCAACACTCAAAACCTTAATACCGTCAGCAAATTTAAATACTTTATTGATCATTACTTCATCTATGTCATTGATATAAATCAACAAGAGCAAAAGTCCTAACACTGAGCCCTGTGGTACCCCACATGTGACATGAATCAAGCTTTACTGAATTCTGCTTTTTTCCGTCCGACCAGTTTTCTATCCAATGATCCAACCTATCCTCTATACCTACACAGATAAGTTGTTAAATAAACCATTCATGTGACACCTTGACAAATATTTTCTGAAAATCCAGATACACCAAACCCACACCTCTTCAAAGGATCTCAAAAATTAAGACAAGATTTTCCTCTATTGAAACCATGCTGATAAAACCATAAAATTTTAAACTTTGTTAAATGACTTTCCAAAGCATCTTTCATCAGACTTTCATAAACTTTTCTCTCCACTGACGAAAGAGTAATAGGCCTATAATTACTGAGTCATTTTTTATCATCTCCTTTGAAAAGATGAGTGACATTAGCCAGCTTCCACTATTAGCCATCTGCCCACTATTCAAAAAATAGTAGGCAGTGGCTTATATAGACAATCCGTAATCACCTTAAAATCCTTGAGTAAATAATATCTGGCCCAGGTACTTTATCATTCTTTAAACTTCCTGATCCTTCTTTAACAAACTTAAAGTTAATGTGATCATTTTGTTTAATCTAGTTTCCATCTAGCTACAGGATGAGGAATATTGCTTAAATGCTCATTAGTAAAACATGGTAAAAAGTAAGTTGTAATAACCCAACCGCCCCATAATCATCAGATATTAGCCTTCAGATATCATCCATCAAAAGCCCTACTCTAATCCTAACATTTTAATTACCCTTAGCGTAGTTAAAGAAATCATTACTAGTAATTGTTTATTTTCAGCCAACCTTTTTTTTCATATAGTTTTTGATCTCATAATTTTGCCATTTGACCAACTCTTTTGGTCTTTTATAATTCTGCAAATCTCCCATCATTGCAGTCAAATTAAAATTCTTATATTGATAATGTTGTTCTTTAATTTTATCCCTTGTACCCTTTGTAAGCTAACCTGGTTTTTTACTTGCAGCCAGCCTTTTTCTATAAGGCACATCCATATATTGAATATTTAATAACATATTTTTAAAAATTTTCCACGTTTCATTAGTGGAAATTTGAAAACAAAATTTCATTATTCCTTTTCTCCATATGCAGCAAAATATAAAATCTAACTGAGCAATGATCATTTGCACTCAGAAGTTCCTCAATCTCCGCCCTATCAAACATTTTCATATTATAAGTTACTAATAAATCTAAAATAGCATTGTTCCCTAACCAATTGGTGAAAATAACCATCCTGAACAGTTTCTAAAAACCTGTCCCTCTCCTGATTTGACTCTAAACTTTCCCAGTCTGTATACTTGAAACTGAAATATCCCATAGTCATAACCTAATTAACAATTGAATTCTTTATTTAATCTTAGATTTTTGTATTAATTTCACCAGTTTCATCTGGTGATTTTTAACAAATTCCAACTTAAAGTCGTTTCCCCTTATAACCAATAACAAAAACTCTAATGTATTGAACTTCATTGCTATTAGCTTTGATATACCTAACTTTAACATAATATAACTCATATTTTACATATATGGCCACTTCTTCTTCTCTTTTTTGTTTAGTACTCTGTCCCTATTAAACAACCAATAACTCTATATTTCAAAAAATCACAAAAATCAAAATTGTCTATTACTTAATCAGATTTCAGTTATTCCCATTACATCAAAATCTTCTGTTCCTATCAGTATAAACACGAATTTTGGACGCGTGGTCATTATTTGGAAATACATTAATTTTTTGTCTTGTCAGTTAGTTTTGTCAAATTGCGAGTCTAGCACCCTAACCGCCAGGCCATATCAGGCTTCTTAAAATAAATCTCCATAAAGGTTTTATCTTACCATCTAACAAGAAGGAGGAATAACAAGAATAGAGAAAAATTCCCATTGCGTGTCTCAGAAGTAAGACACTTATATTTATGTTTAGACATTCTTCTCAATAGCAATTTGTGTGTACATTTGCGTATATGTTCTCAGCGTAAGGAAATTGTAAATTGTGTAACAGTTTTCACAGTAGGAAAAACGTAAGCATTTCCTCAGTTCTGTATGATTAACTTAATTTAGTTAGAGATTTCCAGAGTAAAACTATTTATTCTACGAAATGATTTTATCTTAGAAACTTTGCTATTTTGCGCATGCACAGATATATTTTATACAAAATTTCTACCATAATTAAACTAACTTGTTAGAGCTTTTTCCTGTATGTTCTTTATTATAAAATAGATTTCCTCTAGATTTCATGTTCTTTAATCTTGCTTTGGAACAATTATTTGCCAAAACACTAATGATTATTTATAATTAAATTTATTATTATGTTATATTAGAGACTGATTTTGCTTTGCTTATGCTATTGATTTTAGGCCTTCAATAGTAAATATTGACATCAACAGAATAATGGGCATCACGATCACTCACATAAAAATAAAGACAGAAAAATAACAGATAGGTATAAATAACAATATATAAGCATTCAAATATGAGAGAAAAAACAACAAATTGGAATAGACAGACAGGCAAAACATGCATACAGTTGCAAATACTAGATAGTCAGCCAGATAAGATAGAAACATAAAGAGAGAGAGAAAATACAAATATAAGTACCTGTATTATGTTACTCGACCATTTTTCAGTCTTTCAACATGAACAGAGGTTTATAAAATTCTTATAATAGTTCATTTCAATCTATATTAATCAAAAATAGGTACTCGTAACGCCCAGATCAAAATCAATTTTCTGTTCCTCATTAATTTTGATTAATTACCCTCTTAGGTACGATGAAATATTTTACTTTTGACGAAATAAAAGTAAAAGTAAAAACTTTTATTGCATGGCAGTTGTCATTTGTTTGATTAACGCAAATACTAGATTCGACATAATTCATAATTCTAGTCTAAGAGTAAATTACTTGTAGTATAAGCAACAAGCATGTGACAAGAAATATTCCTTCTAAACAATAACCAATTACTCTCTGTTTATCTGAATATGTATAAAAACTAGGCTTACTAGAGCAGTAAATACATTGTGGACACGGCAACTCAGAATATAATTATTTCGAATTCTTATGAACTATATTATGAGCCACCTATATTTCTGTTCAAACCTAGATGACAGTTTCTGGTAATTGACAATCAGTACTTGCTTCCAGTTGTATTTCTTTAAGATTTCTGCAAATATGTTTGTGTATTTTCAACTAAGTAATAATATTCATAATTTTAAATTCCCCTAAGGATTTTCGTGATTTTAGAAATATGAATTTTAAGATATTAATTAAGAAAAGCATTACCTAGTTAACAGTAATTGAATATTTGTATTGAACAACAGAGCCATAAGAATATAGACAAGACAAAAAGGAGACATTATATTTTATAATATACTAGATGAAAAGATAAAATAATCCTTAATAACGAATAAGTCAAACAGTAATTGAAAACATAAGTTCGATTAATTTTTTTTTTGTAAAACAATTGGATATTAACCCTCTCCACGGACTTACAACGCTAAAAACCGGGTTTCGATACCCGTAGTGGGAAGGGCACAGGTAGCCCACAGCGTAGTTTTTTTCCCTAATACGAAACTAATAATAATAACTAACTAATAATAGATATCAATGATGATTCGAAAAGACAGAACAGCTACTCAGCTGATTTTTAAACCTTCCCATTTCATTGTAGAAGGTAGATACATAGAGAGATGGAGTGAAAATTGTGTTTAGAGAAAAAGAGATGCGAAAAACATGGATTAATAAACAAATTAAGTATAACGAACCCTTTAAACAAGTTAGTAAATTCATACCATACAAGTTAAGTCTAAATGACATATTACATTATTAACAGCATTCGAATCCAAAGCATTTTTGCTTGTTTGAATACATTTTGTATGAACAGTACAAGACATAGTTTCTGAGGGTTACTTAAAAAATGAAACTTTAGTTATTCTTTTTACTTGATAATCTGGGAAAAAATCTAAATGCATCGTAACCGTGAACAACGGAACCGGATATAAGAAAAATACTTAAACCTTAAATTCAATATTGCATGTATATCGGTGTTGCTTACGTTATCGTGACATGAGTTTGGAGTCTCACTAATCATTATAGTCCGATCATGAACTATCTAGTGACCGTATACCCTAACGATAGTCCAGCAGTGTAGCATCCATTATAATAGACTTCGTCGTAGGGCCGTACATGTTCAAACCTCCTCTCTGCATATTTTCCTTAATCCATCTAGTGTACTAGGACAACGGTTTCTTAACAACCGTTTGAATAATCCAATCACACAAATATATACAGAAAATGTGTCCGGCGATTGACTGGTATTTCTTCGTACAGAACAGCGGAGATATTGTTTCATTTTCCAAGTGCTAGAGGTATGTGAAATGTCGTGCAACCAACTTGTATACACATGACTTGTGTTGCTTTAACAGCCTGAATACACATGACTTGTGTCTTTACCAGCTTGTATACCCATGACTTATGTCGCATTACCAGCTTGCATACACATTACTTGTGTCGCTTTACTAGATGGAGATCCTCCATACTTTTTTGCGCTTTGTTACCTGTGGAATACAGACGGCTTTTTCCCTGACCTTTGTGTTCATGGCTTCTTACCTGTTACATGACTCTTGTTACGATGCCGTATTTTTGTAATGAACTAATTTGTGAAGCGCTGAAGGTGTATCGCCTGATCAATAACGTATAACTAACGGTTTTTAGCACGTTCGCTCTCAGTAACGGTTTTTTAGGGTTATATATAAAAAGTCCCAAGTTTCCGTTCGTAGTTTAGTAGGAGAGGAGTGTGTTTTTAGAAGTTTGGTTTAGCTTAGTTTGAGTGGCCATTTCAGACATAGATTTCTGTATCGATTTCGAAAGAGTTTTTGAACCTAGATATTAATCGTAGGTTTTTGTTATAAGCTATCATTAGCTTTTTGTATACGAATCTAAAGAGTTTTGTATGTTTAAGAACTAATCTTAACTTTTGTAAGCCTTGTACTTTTTTGAGAACTGATGAAAACCATTTTTGATAATATCGACAAGTTTTGTTCAGTTGACATTGGAACAGTGAGCTTTTTGTAACCGTAGATATAGCGTGAATTGGAACATTGAATTTACAAATTGAAGCTGAATTTCAAAATACTATATTTGAAGTGATTACTTTGATTTGAAGAGATAGTTCCTAGGTAGATCTACCAAGAAAGAGTGATTTTTTGTATTATAGCCTTTTTGTAAACTATTGTATATAAGTTAATATTTGATGTTTGTGTGATTTTTATTTCATAATATATAATACATTTATAAAACTATAAAATTGCATAGTTGTCATTTTTTGTTTTTTACGTGTTATACAATACAGTAATACGGGATCGTATTATTATCATGATTGGAGTACGACTTGTTGGAGGTCTCTTTCTGAATGGCCCTGATTTCCGAAGTTGGATCATATTCCTTTGTTTCCCAGTGTCATTAATTACAACGCGTATGCTTGTCTATAAATTCTACATATCCTGATCTGAAGGCTTTTTATATTGTTCTGAGTGTTTGAATATTTTAAGGTGTTACATACCTTTCCCAAAAGCGATCAATGTAAAGTGACATCACACTACCTGCGTAGCTTCAAACAACGTGAAATTGTAGTTGTGATGCATAACTTTCCAATGTGACTTTATATCGGCTGTGACCCGCTGACATGCGTATTCAAAATCATTGTAATATAACTTACTCGACCCTCACTACTTTGTGTGTGTATACATACCTCTGGTTTTGAATTCATAATAGACAAATTAAGAGGAATATGAAAAACAAAATACCTGCAGTTAATGAGATTTTATCATAAATTGTAGACCTATTAGTTTCTATCCTTTCACAAATTTTTAACGTTTTAGCCATAACTTTAAAAAACCGTATATATTACTAAATAAAGGGTCTCCGAAAAGTATTTAACCATAAGTGATATGCAGCTTTTATTAATTTTATATTTTGTCAAAGCACGAGAAGGTCGTGTTAATCCTGCTATATGGTAGAGAAGTTTGGTCCCAGTGGAAGGTTGCTGTCGTATATAATGCATGCCATCCAGAGAAAAAGAGTGCTGTTAGCTAAGTGTAAGAAAACTGGTAGTGTGGACCATTGACAATGACACAAATATGCTTCGCAGTGTTCAAAGAAAATGGAAATACCGTCTCTAACCTTGTTTCGAATTACAAGGACAACATGTGGAACATATTTTCTACAATTCGTTGAAGTGCCTATGATTCCAGACTTTTCGGACATCCTCTAGATGCCACCTTGGAATAATAGCTATGAAACTGTAAGACTACAGTTAAAAAAAAGAGCAGATGCAAGTTATCAGGTAGATAAAAGTCATGTAAGTTTTGGGATGTTGTAAATTCGGTATGACGCCACTGAAAAAACAAAAACAAAACTGTAAAATCTTGGAAAACAAAACGTTTCTAGTAAATTAATTACTAATCAACATAAAATTCTTCATTCAAGATGTGTGTTAAAAGTTAACTAATGATAGTCACAATGTTTCTAAAGGAAGATACGCACAAGACTGTAATTAAACTTAATGTTCACGTTATTACAACCTTATTTTCCTTACAAGGTCACAAACATTCATGGAACATCCCGTAGTTTGCTTATCCCATACATACTGGTCATTTGATGTGGCAGTTTAGTGTTTGAGCTCTACAAATGCAGATGGTTTAATCTTGTAATAGGAACAAGGATCTTTACCATTGTCAAAGAAAAGTAATAGTAGATGCTCGGATGTTCAAAGACATTTAACATTAGGCCTATCAGCGGTGGCAATAGAAATAGAATACAGGGAAAAGCTGTGATCGTTAATCGCTGGTGAGAAAACGACGGAAAGGACGAACAGGTAGACTTGTAAGTGAAATCCATTTAAAACTGTATACCAATTAATCGATTTCTTTGACTGTAGTCATGATTCAGTTAATTTTAATTATACTACTTGATAAACATTAAACATTAGAGATATCTATGACAATCGGGAACTAGTCCCTAAATCGCTTATTTCACATGCAAAGAAATAAAAAAAAAAGAAAGAAAGTACACTTTCAATAATTGTCAATGTGTGCAACCGGTGGGTCACATTGAATGACTGGAAGTGTTGATTTAGTGTAATGAGACGTGTTTTAATCCGTTTTTGTACTTATGGTAGAGTAAAACATGGAAAAAAATTGAAGAGACACTTGATCTTGCTTATGTTTTGAAGGAGGCGGTGTGGTGGTTTGTGGCTCATTATTGTGGAAAGGGACGAACCTATTGATTACTTTAATAGGATGAATGGCATACCTGAGTATATCATTAATCATGCCCACCATATAATGGTGCGTTTTTACCATAAAGGATAAGGTATCTTCGAAAACAATAATGTAGTAGTACACAAAGTTCGTATTGTCCAAAGTTGATTACAAGAGCATGAATTTAGCCATCATTCTTGGCAAACACAATTATCGAATATCAATCCGATTGAACAACTTTGTGATGAATTTAAAGTAGTAATTTTATTCTTACACTTTTGCAGGCCCGTGATCCTCTACAAATAGGCTAAAATCGAACATAACATCTACTACCATCATATTATGGAATATATAAAACGCCTAGTTCAAGCAATTATTGGGCCGTAAGGTTAGTTTCCTAATAAAGTGATCAGCCATTATATTGTCATAATATGATTATATATAACTCATAAGTGAAAATACAGAATAATGTAATAATATGTTTGCTATATTCAGGTTTGTGGGACGTGAGAAAAGTAAAACATCTTCAGGTAGGATAAATATAGAGAGAGGCAGGTTTTTCATACAGGAAGCAGTATGTCCTGAATCACTCTCAGAGAGACATCTCATTGTACGTTGAAGAAATGTTCAACTGGAGGGACCAGTTTTCGTGGAGGATGAACTAGAGAACTTATCAAACTACCAAGAACAACATTGTTAGTCAGGTAGCACGCGTGTTATATAGTTGATACATAGCTTCTGAAGATTATTGGGAAATGTGATGCGATCATACAACATCTGGGTTGGACTGTATTGCTTCATTTAGAAAGTCAGATGGAGGAAATGTCATTCTGGCATTATAAGATTTTCGTAAAAAGAAGAGACATGTCCATGAGGTATGACCATAGGTAACGCATGGACGAATGAAGGTCTTATAAGAATAGAAGAAAAGATGTAGATTCAAACGAAAGTGGTTCCAGTCAGACACCACAGAAGGTTGAGTCGCTGTGTGACCTTGAAGTTGACTATATTTAACTGTGTTTGGATGTAAGAGAACATGGTATATTTGAACATTAACGAGATCAGAATTTTGGCAAGATCAATATTTCTTTTGCTTGGACCAAACAGAATAACTTTGTTTTTATGTGTATTGAGTGTCAGCCACCAGTGTTCGCAATATACAAGGAAATGATTGGCTGCTGTTTGTATAACCCTGTTTAAAGTAATCGTTGTAGAGCAGGTAGCCACTGTGGTAGTACATCAATATACTGAAAAATTTGACTAGATCATGAAGGTTGTAACTTATTTCAAACATACAGGTATAAAGAAGAGGTGAGAAAACTGGAAAATGAGTTCTCTGCGCTTACTAATTTTATAAATACACGCTAATTTTCAATACAAAAACAACATTTTATTAGGATACTTTTCAAAATATCAACTATGCACGAGAATTTTCTAAGCATTAGCTTTTTATTTATTTATTTTCACATAGAATATGTCTTACGAAATCTGCATAGCGATAATTCAAGACCGACAAAAACAAATTTTCTAAATATATTGATAAAAAAGACATAAACTTTTGCTTGACCTGGGTTGCCAACATAATTTCTAACTGAAAAAAATAATTTTAGCATTCTGTTCCTTGTTTTAATATATGTAGCCAACAGTCATTTAATACCCAAGGAAATAAAATTATTTCAGTTTTCAGAAACGTCAGACATAAGGCATTTGGTTTGTGCATGTGGAAGAATAAAAAATCATATTATGCTATTTTGTTTACTTCAAAGCATGTTTGACTAAAGAAATCATACCCGAACAAGTTTCACATGGACCCCGGAAGGGCCAACAAAAGTATTACATTTCCTTGAGGTGCATAATAAAACTCTTGACGCTCTGATCAACTGTCTTTTATCAAGTTGGTGGGTTAAATTGTGCTTCTTCAAGAAGTCATATGCAGTACAACGCAGATATGGAGACATTTTCTATGACATACAATAAAATGAATTCTGGCAACATCTTCAGCCAGATGTCTCATAGATGGTTAGAGGTGAGTGTACAGATTTGCGATGCTAAAGTCAGGGATTCGATTCTCCGTAGTCTGTATGGTCGACAGACCGAATATTGCCTGTTGTATAGTTCTAAATTTAAACAAACTCAAAATTCAGCCAAACTTTAATCCAAACACTTTTATACTCCTAGCTCCAACATAGAAAGAATACAATAATTTGAATGTAGATTAACATTGTTATAACTTTAAAATCCAGAACAGAGAACATATATATCTTAATAAATCCTTCTAACGGAACAAAACCGAATACAAATTGCAATACACGAAAAGTGCTCGAAGGGACGACGAAAAAACTCTCAGGCAGTCAAAGATGTCCACATTAGATTTACAAGCTGCCTAAATTCATAAATCTGACTAATGATTAGTCATAACTGATCGTTGCAGTTTATGTTTCTATCTTCTGTTTTTTTATTCCCTAAGTGACAATAATAAGCTTTCACTGGCCAACTCAGGAAGCCAAGTAAGAGAAATGTATAATTAGTCTGTAGAGCTTGCACGTTTGATTAGATAACTAACATATTCATACTTACAACACCAATAGTATTGTTCATACTCAGGAAATCTATTTAAAAAGTGAATAATCGTTATACGTAACACCATTATCTTTTGTTTTTAAACTTCGTGCGAAGCTACAAGAGCTATCTGCGCTAGCCGTCCCTAATTTAGCAGCGATAGATAAGAGGAAAAGCAGCTAGTCAAAACCATTTATCGCCAACTCTTGGGCTAATCTTTTATCAACGAAAAGTGAGATTGACCGTCCCATTACAACGCTCCCAAGGTTGAAAGGGAAAGTATGTACAGTGATGGGAATTCGAACCCTCAACTCACAGATTGCGCGTCTAGTACCCTAACAACCAGACCAACACCATTATTAAAGCTGAAAATCTTATAACTGTAATTCAATAATATATAACAACTGTTGGCTTCCAGTTTTATTAATGAGTTTCTGGAAGTCAAGTCTGACTTCTGGGATTGTAAGTATATTCAAGAACTTTTTAATTTTTCAGTAGTAGAGATCACGCCAGTCTAAAGGTCTAAAGAGCTTAGATATGTGTGTGTGAAATTATTCAAACCAACCGCTATCCATTGAAACTAATGAAACATGTTCCCAATAACCATCTGTGGCCTAAAATTGTCTGAAAGAACCAGTAGCCAAAATCTTTCTCCAATACATTCAAAAAATACGAAACATAAAGTTAATAAAAATGTGGTAAAGTGAAATTTACTTTTGAATAGTTAAACCCTTCAGAGGCCATTTGACCAAAGTTAAGCAACCAGTCAATGATAATAAATAAAGAAACATTATTTCTTTATTCTTGTGAGAGGGGTGCGTGGTTGAAATTAACCCGAATTACTAATGGATGCTAGAGTTGATTACACCTTCGCTAGAAGACTATAAATTTAAACAATTAGAAATCTTGGAATTGTATCATCAACTAACTTCAGGGACGAATTCATCGACTGGTCTCATGATTGTACCTGATCAAGTAACATAAATCAAACTTCATAAATCTCCTCACGAGTGCGCTTACAGCGAATTTCAGCCCAGATCACCAAACATTTAACGACTAGAAGAAAGTTTCACTGGTCAGAAGCCTTATGTAAGCATAGGATTTCATATACTTCACCTTTTATTTAAAAACTTTCTAAGATCTTTCTCTAATGTTTTGATAATGTGTTGAAAAACATAAAGAAAATATATCACTATCATTATTGTTTAACCTAAAATTAAAAACTTTAGTCTGGATATCTTCTAAAACAAACAGTAAAAAAGTTTATGAAAAGTTCATTTATATGTAGTTGTATTAAACACACACACGCACACATAATACACACACACACACACATCTATATATATATATATATATATATATAAGATACTAATTTACACATAATTTCCCAGAGGTTGGGTAAATAATAGAAAATCAATATTATATAGAAATTAGTATAAAAAATTACCGCAGTGAGTACCCTAGTCCTTGAAATCAGCCCACTTATACTAATATGACACTAAAGAGTGGAGTTGTACAGCTGTTTTTACATGACTTGTGTCAACTGACAGGTTTATCAATCCTCCAAGCAACTGTGTTGCGTTCTGTATACCTAACAACTGGTGCGTCTACAGTGTATGCAACTCACAGCAATAAGTAAGTTTCATGATGTGTTTGGTGTATCATCATAATAGCTATATAAGATACTAATTTTTACAGGGTCTTAAAACTTTTCTTATATGCCGTACTTAATTTTTCAGGGTAGTGACGTTATTTTATGGCCCTAAAATGACCCACTGTTGAAAGAAAACGTGATACAAGAGAGTGTGCAATTTGTTTTTTTTTACAAAATTGTACATTTGTCTGTTCTTAAGCACAAAGCTACAAAATAGGTTATTTGTGTTGTGCCCACATAGTATCATAAACTCAGAGATTTATCGCCGAGCCTCTGGCGGGAAATAATTTTACAAACTTAGAATTTATTCAATTATATTGTTCTATTTTATTCTATTATATTGTTAACTATCTTTTCGTAATTTCATACTCTTAATTTAATTTCAAATCTAATCGTCCCTCAGTGAATCACCGGTAAGTTTACGGACTTACTACTTTAAAAACCGGTGTTCGATTCCCCGTGGTGAACGGAGCGCAAATAGTTTATTGTGCAGCTTTGCGCTAAAACAAACAAACCAAAACTTATAAACTAGCTCAGCATTTCCAGACTTCAATTAATTATAAGGATTTTATAGTTTCGTTGTCAATAGCGATTTAATGATGTACGTGTGAGGTTTCCAAATGGCTGCTATAATTTTTACTAGTATGTTATTATTATTTAGATGAAAGAGAAAGTTGTACCTGGTTTATTGTTCTTAGTGACTCAGTATCTAAAAAACACGGTGTGTTCCATATTTATCATCAGTAAGTTTACTTATAATAAAGTCGTTTATTAGGGATTTCTCTCAATACCATATTAACATTCTTTAAACCAATTCATCTGTTTTTACATAGTGATTCAGTCGCATGACAATTATTACAAACATTACAAGTGTAGTGGTATCAGTTTGTTTTTAGTGACTCGAGATGTTCGAAAGTAATGTTATTTCTACCCTTATCTTTCAAAACTTTATAGTTTTCACTACCTTTAGAATTTTTAAACTTGATATTATTGCAGTCTTATATATCAGCTATGGGTTTTAAAATAGGGCTTATTAGACCATCTGTAACATGACACGTAGTAATGGTCTAGCGCTATCTATAATATCAACATTCTCGAACAGCGACAGTTATGGTTTGTTTGTTTGTTTACTTCAAGTTAAGCACAAAGCTACACAATGGGCGATCTGTGCTCTGCCCAACACGGGTATCGAAACCCGGATTCTAGCGTTGCAAGTCCGTAGATATACCACTGTGCCACTGGTGGGCGAACTAGATTAAGTAAGCTAAATGTAATTACTACCAAGTTTATTTAAGTCATTTACATACCAGATTTTTGGGTAAAGATTAAAAACACAATATTATTTGTCAGTCTTATCTTTAACATTGATTATTATTTATTTGTACCTGAATCAACTTTATCACCCAGAAGAACTGGCGAACAAAGAAGCTGGTCTTCTTGATCCTGGAGGGAGTCAAGTAAGCAACCACACAAAGACGGTGGGGGGAATACATTAGTAACTTCAACCACACTATATCTGGAGGGAGTGAAGCAAGCAACCACTCGGAGAAGGTGGGAGGAATACATTAGTAATTCCAACCACACTAAATCTGGCATATGTTAGTAATTTTTGAACGTATTTATCAATTTAACGAAAGAATATTGAAAGGTAGAAGTTGCGGTTACTTGATGAAAATTTAACTTCCTTTGGAACTTAAATAAATCTATATATGAAGACAGGTGAATGAGTTTAGAAAAATGCCCGTTCACGAGAAAAATACGAATTGAATAACATGCTTGTGAATGATTCTCACATTCCGTGAAACATAACTTCGAACCTGATGTAAACTTCCAATAACACATTTTGAGCTGTATTCCAGCGGGCCTCGCCAACTCTGGTATTAAGTGAAATGCTTTTAGAGAGTGTAGTTGAAACACTATAAATGTGTTATCTGTACTGAAAACCCAGTTCGCGCCTGTTAAAGGGTTTAATGTTTCACCATTCTTAATGTCACAAAAATGATGGTTTGTATCTAGCAATATGGTGGCCAGTTGAAACATCCTATAATAATATATTTCTATTTATGATGTTAAGATAAAATTAAATAAAAATGTGCCTAGATGGCGCTGCAATAATAGCATATTAATGCACTATATATGACACTAATGTATAGATACGTACATATAAATTTTATATGTTTCAAAAGGGTAACATTATAGAGCAATGACATATAAGGTATTCCTTCAATAATGTTAGAACAATGACATTTACAAAGGTTTATACTAAATTACCAAACTCAACTGAATATTTAAAATTTCGTCACTAAATGTACGAAAGTGTCAACAAACTAATTCTTTCATGTATTTAGAAAAGTTTATTTTTTACGTATTCTATTTTCAGTGATAAAGTTTAATTGGCTGATGTGAACAAAACGCAACGCGTGAAGCTATTTACTTTCTATACAGTTTTATTAGCTTACAAAACAATAACCTTTGTCACATTTATTAGTGGGAGTAAATTTGATGGTATATATATTTGTAGATGCTAGTTTTTCCTAAAGCAAGTTCATTTTCTGTAATTTTCATTTGCAAATTTGAAATGACCCTGTGATATTTATAAAACAAAAAATCAATAAAATTTAGAATCTCTCTTACTAATCGCTGATGGAGTCTTCTACCTTTGGGGGAAAACCCTTGCAAAACAATCAGCATGGATGGCCAATTTTTTATATATTTAAAGACGCATGGGTGACCATAACTGTTATTTAATCAACTGAGAATATTAGAGATCAACAGTTTTCTGAAAAGAAGAAAGAGAAAAAATTAACATTTTTGTCAGTTTTCAGAAATCGGAGAGAAAACTAGAGAATCTTGTAAAATTGGATTTTTGCAGTGTGTTCAACATGCGGACAAATTTTCTATAGACTTCTCCTACTGTTTTCTTTTATTTCAAGAAGACGTTTCTGGTTCCATGCTGAACTGATAAAGCACCCAGAGTAGAGCCCTAAACGTTGTCCTGACATAAAACAAAACTGTAGAAGAAGTTCATTACACGCTAGATAGAAGACAACGATAGTGATGATAGAAATATTCAAATTTTATAGATTTGTATGAAACAGAAAATGAATGACTATTTAGGTAAAATCATTCTTTTATAGCCCACTAAATAATTGCAGAAGAGCCATCATAGAAATATACACTATATATATAACTAAAATAGTAATCTCACATACTTTAGTAGTGTATCACATTCTCACTATATTTGCAGGTGATCTTTAAGGTGTACCGGCTCTACATAAGGTTTAGTGATGGTCATCAGTTGCCACAGATAATAAGTTGGAGGTCACAGTCAGTCACGAGGAACGGTTATTGAAGTATAATATTGTTAGAATGAAATATATTCGAAACATTTAAATCCACAATATAATACCCACATTTTAGATTAATAATATGCTCTTGAAATAAAAATTAACTAGAGTAGTTAACGCAGAATATACAACTAACCAATGAGGATTAATCGTCTCTTAATTCATTTCTGGAAAGACTGAAAACGTGTACTGAGACAATACCACACGTCTGACATTACACCTACCTCTCAGGACGTTAATAAGGGTTACCAATTACAGGCCAGTATGTTCGCTGTGAGCATGGAGTTCTACTGCTGCTGCTGAAAAATCATATCTGACCGCTCACCACAATCATGGCAATGGTTTTAATGGTGTCTTGAAGGTAAAATTATGGGATGAAATCAATGGAAACCATTATTTAAAGTGACAAATCAGACTACTCATTGTTTGTTAAGATGGACGGGTCTGGGCCTGACGTCAACCTAGAGATCACTTTGAATATGACTGAGTCGTTCCAAACGTGAACATAGTGGAGATGGTACAAAGTATGAGCTTATTTCATGTGGATTGAATTTGGTCTTCTGGCAACAGGTAAGGAAATCACAAATGTTGAGTTGGGACATTCTGAACAATACTACTTAGTAGAATGGTACGAGATACTGATAGAATGGTATGGAACAAGAACATACCTCTATTGAAAGATAATGAATGCAGCGTGCCATATCTCACATCATATCCAGTAGCGATATGAAACAAATGGCACGCAAAATCTTTGTCTCACTTAGAACTCTTATATAAATTCAGTTGTTTCACTCTTAAACTTTTGAAACGACGTTTGAAATATAGAAGGGACCCTACCCCACAGATGCAAGTAGTATTGTTCGAAATGCTTTGGAGAAAAAGAATGTCGGTCTATTCTACTATGTGTATCAACAGTTAGTAACAGAGTTGATGCTGTGCTTGATGCCAAAAATGTGGCCATTTTGTATTGAAATGGACCCAACCAGTGAAATACAACACTCACTCCTTGACATACGGTGCCCTAATATTTTTGTCAACACTATGTCCATATTTTCAAATAAATTTCCGGTTTAGCCAGTATAACTTGCTGTTCCGAATGGTTTCGATTTTACGTAAGTATGCTTTATAGTGTATATTGAATAAAAGCTAGATGGCGAAATGCTTAGTCTGTGAAGTTACAAAAATATAATTACAGGTATAGGGATACTTCTACTGAGTAAATTTTCTTTATCAGTAGCATACCACAGATAGTATACTTTCATTGTATTGCTATTGCAGACGTTCTTATAAGCTTATCTAATAAACAATAAAAAATCTTTAGAATAATCCAATAATGAGTGTCTAAGCACTCAAAGGTAATATCTAAAATATGTACAACAGAAATTATAGGTCTAAGATTATGCATTTTTTATCTTATTTATATATACAAATGAGAAGACTAATTAGTATTCAAGTATTAACTGTACAGAACGGAAAATACTGTTAAATGTAATGATTATTTTAGCTTTCAGAGTATTTGTTGTTGTAGCTACTTGTTAACATAAAGAAACCCGGCGTGTTTAGGGGTTTGGAATATTGTTTAAAAGAAATAGTAGATAGTAAGCACTTGAAAGTTGTTGTTGAAATGGAAATTCTAATCGATAATTAGACGTTTTGATTCACTTAAAAATGACTTTTTCTTGTCAGAAATTTTTGTTTTTCCAAATGTGTTGCATTTTTATCTGTGAAATATTCTTAGAAGAAGTATATTAAAATAATAATAAAATCTTAACCAACTAAAATATAATTATATATTAATAATTATACTTATAATACGACATGATATTAGGCCTATTGTATTTTAACTCTTCATTCTTTATCTAGTCCCTTAGGGATTTTCAAGAATTAGAAGAATGTATGATAATACTATTCCAACCTCACGATGTTCGCCATATCCAGTGGCGACGTAGCCTATCGCGCAATCCACGGCTCATCAGGCCGGTTGGGACACAACAAACATAGCAGTAGTTGGAACGCTAATTATATAAGTCATTTGTTATAATAACAATTTTTATGGTGTGATGGCTTATTCAAAGCTGGCGAAACATGATCATGAATGATTATTTATCCATAATGTACAAAATACTAATGCATCTAAGAGACATTGTTCGTTAGTATACAAAAATCAGCTTGCTAAAAGCTTGATCTGATATGGCATGATTTTTGAACACTTCGAAGAAATTTAATAAGTTTTCTTTAACTTGTTTTCTTATAAAAAGTGAAAAGATCATATGATTGGTATTTTTGAACACTTCGAAGAAATTTAATATGTTTTCTTTAACTTGTTTTCTTATAAAAAGTGAAAAGATCATATGATTGGAAGCATACCCATGCAAATAGGCACAACGTTTGCTGCAAAACGTATACATTATTGAAGATCTAGCTTTGTTGTCTTAACCAGTTGCTCCACAGTTTCGTGGTTGTTGCAAATAAGGAAATAAAAAACATGTGGTATGCAAAATGGAATGTTGAAGTTTTGACTAATCAAATATCAATGAGCATGTGTTATTCATTTCATATGTGATATAAGCAAATGCATGGATCATAAACATATTATATATATATATATATATATATCATCATTAAAATAAATACACATAAGCATATGAGTTTGATGCACGTTACCCATTCGTCTTTGCATAGATGTAATGTCTGGTTGTATCTCTCGCATATCCTCCGATTATCTCCTGTTTTATGCAACAAAATGTGTGCCCATGTTGCAAGTGTTTTGAAGACAAAATTTAGTTTATTTTATCTTTTTTAGTTTAGTATTTATAATAGTATTATAGCTGTATGTCTCAGAATAATGTATCATGTATTATTCTAGTTATTCTAGTTAACGTTCGTTCGCACAAGAAAACTATTTGGAAATGTTCTTAACTTCTGTTTTTATTTATTAATCTTGTATGATATCAGAATGTTTGCTTAACCTTGAACATAATACAGGGTGTCCGGAAATTATGTTAACAAATTTATTATGCTTTATTTCTGATTGTGTTGAAACCCCCGTAATACTCGTGTCATGATATCTCATGCATGCTTCAATGTACCTCCATTAGTGTAATGAAATTCTAGTAGCTATTGTAGCAGAGGTTCGAACTGCCTGTCTCTGAAACACAAATAAACAATTCTGTTAACATAATTTCCGAACACGATTTACTTTATTGATGCACCTTCTTTCATTTACGATGTCTGTTTTAAACTGTTTTAATTGTGCAAATACTAAATCCACAATGTACGAATTACAGAAAATTTCTAAAAAGTTAGGCGCTAACTGGATAAATAGAAGCTTAACAGATTTGACCAACAACTTTCTAGTTTCTAATATATCGGTTTGATACAGTAAAGAAATGATTAACTATTTGTTTAACTATTACCTAAAAAGTTGTTAAGGGTGTAGTTTAATTTATCTAAATATCCCATATTTGTGTAAGTTAAAAGGAGTTTTATGGTTTACGTTAGATAGTTTATTTGACGTGGCAAATTAAGTCCATGGAATTATTACATTGAGCAGTTCACATTATAATTAAATTTAAATTGCTATTTTTACCTGAGATAATTTTACAAATCAAACTAGATTTTTATGTTTGAAAGATAATAATAAAACAGGCACATTTATTTTTAAAATGTTTTATTATTTACGTTATATAAAATATTCATGTGAAGAAGACGTATTTCTTAAATATATTTTAATTCAGAGAACCTAGAAGAGAATTAATTCTCTATATGACATTGTTCATAAGCTAGAAAATACTTCTCCAGTTTCCTGGTCGTACAATGGAAAATATAAATAAATTAAAATGACACTTGTGCATTAAATATATACAGTTTTGGTGTTCTTACACCACCAACTTCAGGCATTAAGTCCTGATAATCAAAAAGTCGTCAGTCGTGATAATTTATGAGAATGTTATTTGCAAAAAAACTGAACGCAAACAACGAAAGAGACAATGTTTGGATAAGAATTGGCACCTTGTTTCTTATAATCTCTAACTTATAAATACACACACACACACCATATATTTATATATATGTGTGAGCTTGTATGTTTTTGTAATACAAAACTGACGAGCTTACATAATAATCAAATATAAAAATATAAAACATGGTTTTATATTAGTGGATTACAAACCTAGAATTAATAAAATGTATTCGTAAAATGAATAAATTGCATTATATGTTTGTAATTTCAGTATATATGTATATATATATATGCCACTTTGATATCTAACTTTCTTGTCTATTACGAAAGCTTATTAATTAAGAAGCTAAAGATCCCTTCTTCAGCTGTTTCAATTACGTAGTGGAAATATATACATATAACCTAAACCTTTCGTGTAAGACTTCGTGGGTATGTCCATAAGATAAAACGAAATACTGAGCTGAGCCGCAGACCATTAATCACCGAAGAAAATGTAAGCAACTTTATACATCCATATATAATAAGGCCTGGATTGTCTTCTCCCTTGTTGTAATGTCATTAACTTAGAGATACGTTCCCAATAGGACAATTAGATAAACTAGGAATAATCGTGAAACAAGGAGTAAAACATAAATGAAATACAAGCCTCTTTCTAAATATATATATATATACTTTGTGTAAAATTAAATAAAATAGGTGCAATTGAAGGTAGCATACATTAAGATCTACATTTGCTAGCATATTAGTGAAACCTAATAGATTGGTAATTCTGAAAATATTAAAAGTCTTAATCAATGTGTGGATCAGTAATTGTGGAATTGCTTAAGTTTTTAAAATTATCATGGGGAAAGGTAATTCAAAAATACTTTAAAAATGTAATCACCATATGTATTGTAGAACATAAATGTGGTAAGAATAACATGCTTGCTTGTAAATAACACTATTTCTCTGCCCACAGATAGATGATAGTGGGAACAAAAAGCTTTAGTCCATAGATATGAAAATTAATTCAAGGTTGTTAGTAGTAATCAGACGATTTTACTTGAGTGGAATCTTGACAGCGAAAAGGTTTATCGATTTGAATTAAATACTCGAATAGATTAAATTCAGTTTTCAATTAACCCATCTTAAGTGCATGTTTCTGTGTATGGTTCGGCTCTTTCTCGAAGTATATGCGTTTTGTTATTTAGCTGCATATTTACGTACCGAAGGGACAAATAAGCAAATCATATATTAGACACTGGAAGCATTGCTTCAGACTATATAAAATAATACATAAGAAGGCAGATAAAAACTACTTTTATTACTGGGCTTTAATATTGATATCAAACAGTAAGTAAGTTCCCAAAACCGATCAGTTCTGTACATCTGTGCAGGGAATCATTTATAAAATCATTTTGTTTGGTATTCTTTAGGATGAAACTCCAATATAGCACTAAATTGTTTTAGCGTTTGGATAAGATTTGCTTATTTGAGTAAACATGGGTAATAATTACATTAATTAAAAATTCCAATGCGTTATTTTTCTAATAATCTACTCGAGATAAAATTGGGTTTGGTAGGAAACGAATAAATATCGGAATGCTTTCCTTTAATTCAATAAGTTAAACATAAATAAATATATTTGATGAGACGTTTTTATAACACGCACTAAAATTTCAAATAAACTGTTTAATTTTAATGGATAACCTTTTAAATGTACTAGAGTAGTTTAGTAAGTTGAATCGGTTAAAAGCGAAACAAGAAATATTTTTATCAAATCAAGCTGTATATATATTTGCATTAAATAGTATTTCTTCATTTAACAAGACACTTACATTCAATAATTTATTCAATAGATTAATAGATTTTGTTTGTATTGATGGCTGTAAAAATATTTAGCTAATATTATAAATGTAAAATAGATAAATTGTTAAACCCTTTCTTCGAAAAGGTTGAGCGTGGCCTTGTGGACTGCATATCGAAAGGTGTAAAGTTCGAGCCTGAATTATGCCATTAAACAGGTTCCACACTTTTAGTTGGGGGTGCATTATAAAAATGAGAGTCCATTCCGTTATTCGGTTAAGAGATGTCTTAGAAGCTTAAGTAATAAATATTTTGTCAAAACATATTATATTAAACTTATCCTCCATGTATGTGGGCCGGACATGATTTAGTTGTTAGTATGCCAGACCGTTCCAGTAAATATAAGAATCGCGTTTCGCACTTTGGAGCCGTGGGCGCGTTTTAAGTACGACGGTCAAATCTTATTATTTGGTAAGACAAGTCAGCCAAAAAGCTGATGATCGGTGTTATTGACTAGCTACCTTCCTTTTACTCTATCAGCTCAAAACTAAGGACGGCTAGCACAGATATCCCCTGTGTAGTTTGCGTGAATATCAGAAACAAACCAAACCGTCTTTGATCCAACATTTTGAAGAGTTGATTTGGTTTAGCCAAAGTTATTATTGAGATTTCGCCAGATGTCGTAAGATTGATTTTGATTCAACTGGTAACAGCTTTTTCTAATGTATGATCAACAGGCTATGTAACTGGTTTAAAAAATCTGATAAAGATCAATATACAAATACTGTACTCAAAATAAACTGTTCCGAAATTATATGACACTTAGAAAAAAGGAAAATACAAGAATTTCCAGTGATTCAAGCAATAAAGCTTTGACTTTACTTAATATTAATTAATATAAAAGGTGGCAACTTTTGCAAGAAGTGAAGCGCAAGTAAAATGGTTCTTAAGATTGTTCTAATTCATTTAAAATGACAAATGTGTCAAACGATCTTTAAGTGTACCTCATCAATGAAAGTTCCATTATTGAAGACTTATTATTGGATAATAATGTATTTTTAAAAGATATTTGCAAGAAAATTGAGAGATGGCCCATAGTTTTTATTTGTAGGTAATATTACATTATAAACAATGTTCTATTTGAATATTAAAAAATAGAATGTTGTAGGTACACGTTATTAAAGCTATGTATTTTGAATTGTTTGTCATGGTACAATGGACAATTATCTTTGTAGACAAATAAGTGAATGAGTAAAACAATATTCTGAACAATTTCTTAATTACGTAAAATGCCTTTGTAACTGGATGCTATTATTTGCCTGAATGTTAAATATTCCTTTCACAATTTAGTATTTTATGTTTGTGATTCCTGCTTGTATTTGTGATGCAACTGACATGGACCATTGAAACAGTTAAGTTTTCTTTTTTTTTTATCTGGCTAAATGTAATCAAAATACAAAGATTTAAAGGAAGGTTGGTTTCTAGCTGTATTAAAAGCATAATGTAAGTGAATTATTAACCCTTATTTCTATGTTTCTCTTACATATATTTGTGAAGCTATGAAAATACAGAAATGGAAAAAAAAAGTGTAAAAAATTTCTCGCAAGTAGGCCGTCATTAATTGTTGCACAAAAGCTGAAAACACATAGGATTGTTTCTGTTTTCCTAGTATAAAGTTAAACAGTGCGTTTTCTGCACTGTGTTCATCGCGGGTAATCGAACCTCAGATTTTAGCATTGTAAGTTCACAAATTGACTGATGAACCACGGGGGGTAAAAATCCAGGAAATATAATAAATACCAATAATGCATATATGTTTGTAATATGGTGAAATAATATACGTTAGAGTGTGAAATATATTGTTTTTGTCAGGTCTGATCAATACCTCATTAAAAGCAATGAACTTCTACTCTTTATTTCAGAAACACGTCTTTCTATTTGAAATATATTTAAATACTCTTATTTTTAAACTAACTGTATACAAGTTTATTGTAATCAGTCACACTTCACATCAGTAAAGCAAAATAACTGATCGTATAGCTTCACATTATTATTGTCATGATAATAGAAAAAAAAAGCAATGTTATTAAAGTAATTAGAGTTATTGGGTTATTATTTATATATCTGGCTGTGTAGTGTAAATGTATATGAGATGAGGTAATAGAAGTTAATAAAAACTAGACAGGAAAGAACATAACAAAAGATATACACATCTGCCATGGCTTGTGTAGTATAAACTTGAAGGATCTGTACGAGGTAATAACACTCGAATTCAGTACGTTTTTGTTATTGTTAATATAGGAAGAACACAATCACATAGGCATCAAACAAACAAACAGAAAGTAATAACTAAAATAGAAGAATAAGACGGATATTACACAGAGAAGATGTCGGCATTGGTAAGAAGAATATTACTTGATACTGCAGGTTTGGGAGAAGGGATTGTTGACTAAAAGCTAAACCGTGTTTAAAAGAAGATAGATGCAGTAATGGAGACATAAATCTCTTATAAATAGTATTGTATTGAACATTTTACTTTAGAATAGCAGAAATGTATTTTGTGTTCACCAATAAACGTTTTAACCTTTAACAGGTATATGAATGCCTAATTCATAATACTTGGATAAAATTGTTGATGTTTGTAACAACCTTTTGGCTTTAACATGCATTTGAATGGCTAATTCATAATACTTGGATAAAATTGTCTATGTTTGTAACAATATTTTGTTTTAAAAAGCTCATTGACCTTTCTATTGAATAACATTTTCTTTAATATGCATTGTTGATAATTTGTTTCTATTACACAGAGCCTTCATATATGTAATTTCAGTATTCCTAGAAGAGCGCTTAGGGTGAGTAGAATAACTAAAAAAAATAATCTACTTATACGATCTGATACAGTTGTTCGTGGAGACTGATCAGTACAACAAGGTTCGAAGCTGTGCAAAACCAACTTATGCAACAGCTCCTGTCTTTTTATTTACATTAAAACGGGCCCTCTTTTCACATTGAAAAAACATCCTACATTTAATCTACGTTAAAGTTGCGGTACACAACAAAGTGAAACGTGCTGAAGAGTAACACAAGTTTTTTTTTCACATGAAACATTGGCCTATACCCGATAACCTTGACTTAGAGGTTAGCAAGGTCTATTCACAGTCAGTGAATGATCCAGTGCATTACACGACGATTTGCAATTATTGTATTTTCACGTATCATACAAATTCGTATGCAACATTAAAGTGCAGAAAGTGATGATTAGATATATATATTAGGTTTTAGAATGCTTTGCCAATTTCAATCTTACCAAAGGCTAACATCTTGTCATTAGACCTATATATATATATAACTATTTTGAAAATGGCTTTTGCTTATATTTTCTTTCTATTCACAAACTTTGAATTTTAGTTTTATGGTTGAGACTAAAAAGCTGTTTGATAAATATGAAATATATCAAGTGGGGTCTTCTGTATATTCCTGCAACTTCTAGACCTGTGATCACCATGAAACTTTCAGGGGCTCTTGTGTATGACGCAGATCTCCAGGACCCCTAGAAGTACAAGTTAGATAGTATAGAGAAAATAGTTACAATCGTATCAAGAAGCTAGCCAATAGGGGTAATTTCTAAAACAAATAAAAATGTACGCTGGAATTCATTAGAGCTCAATGGCGAATGATGGATACGCACGCCATATCGTTATCCTGGTGAAGCCAACAAAATATATACCGAGCATGGCATGGGGACCTTTGCTAGTATGTATCACACGACATTTCATAAGTATAGTCAGAAATGTTTAAGAAATTAGTTTTTTACAGTTTCTTTAAAATATTCACAAAACTTAAGACATAACATATGGATGGGATTTATGCTTGTTACAGAAATGTAAGGTATTGTTGCTCAATGAGAGTGCATTTTTGGTTTCGTGTTTCAGAATTTCACGAAAAGCTACTCAATGGCTATCTGCATATAACCGGCCGTAATTTTGAGCTGATATACTTGAGAGATGGCAGCTAATCAAAAGCATCCACTGCCAATTCTTGAACTTGTCTGATCTAATCCAGGGATTTGACCGTAACTCTTATAACAAATCAACGTCGCCAAAGTACAGAGTGCGACTATGCATCCCTCAGATTCACAGTACCGAAATACTAACCACTAGACCATTCCTGGTCTATCATTGTCGAGAAGAATATAAACATTAAAAATCTATGTACCTTATGTTAAGTAAAAAAGTGGGAATCCTCAACAGCCACGGCACTTGAAATTCTTTTAGGCAGGAATAAAGTAAATTAATCTATAGACCTTGTTTTCTTTTTATTAACTATATGTTTGTGCGCAAGCAATACCAAGCTTGGGGCGCGTGTATACTAAATTCAATTTTATTACTCATCAGGATCTCTACCAGCCTACCTTCAAAATGAAGTTCTATTAAGCAGGATTAGAGTAAATTAATCTATGAGACCTTGGGCGTGATAAAATACATCAGTCGAAAAGTTTTGATCTCCTGAGTCCAACATTGTAATTAGATCTTAAATCGGTCAAGAGATGACGGAGCTATGAGCTAAAAGTTTGTACTTTAAAAAACAAAACAAAAAACGAAAAACAAACAAGAAAAACTCAGAACTACTCTATGACCTAAAAAAACTAAAATATCTTAGTTTAGAAAACAAGAATAAAAATAGTTTGTGAAACTTAACATCATATTCTGAATGTATAGCGAACAATGGTGGATTTAAAATAAAAATTATAAGTATTTTTTTAACTCTCTGATGATTAACATGGGTTAATTATAAAACCATAATAATAATTATAATTAATTTACTCTCTGTAAAGTTATAAAGATACGAAAACTAAAAGTTTAGTACAAAATGTACCCATGTGGCTATGTACATCTATCTGTTTGATACCTTGATAATAGAAGGAATAAAGTGGCACGAAAAGAATAACTTGACTTAATGAGCTGAGATAATGCGTATCGTATAGATATATATGAAAACAAACAATACCATAAATGGTAACATTATGGTAGATTTTTTTTAATACTTGAAACGTTCGTACCTATTGATAATATGGAAGTTGGAAATATTTAATGATTCATTCTTTCTTAAAACGAAGACTTAGAAGGGAAAATCGTTATGATATTTTGTCAGTATCGTGGTTGGCAGTGCATCTAGATTCGCTGGCATAACGATCAATACAAGGCCCTGGAGAGGTTGGGAGCTGAGGTCCTGGAACCAAGAAACGATGAATCGTTGTTCAAGTTATCCGTGTAGCACTGCGCACACACATGATGTGCAAAACGAGAAGAACATCTACGACGTGTAGTTATCATTTTTACTAACACACGAGTCCTCCAAATGTGACTGCGCATGATCGACACATGTACATGCACACACAATGATGTTAGTTTCTCAGATTCAGTATGCCTAGCAGATTTAAGTAAATAAATAATAAAAGTCAATCTAATCGTTCTTTTAAGAATCATAAAAGCATATGTACATTTATTTTTGAATTTTTTGCAACGCCAGAACTGGTGAAGAACAAACACGTCATCGCCGGAAATTGTAGTAATTTACAATTGTAGAAATGATAATTTCCATTTCTGTCTTTAGTATTGGTAGAAAACTATCTTCATTAATGACCTACAATGACTGAAATATTACTAATGCATATATATATTGTTGGATATTAGTAATGGACGAGATTTAGACTACTTATATTGTTGGATATAAGTAATGGATGACATTTAGACTACTTATATTGTTGGATATAAGTAATGGACGAGATTTAGACTACTTATATTGTTGGATATAAGTAATGGACGAGATTTAGACTACTTATATTGTTGGATATAAGTAATGGACGAGATTTAGACTACTTATATCTCATATTTTGTCCTCTTGAATATTATCAACTATTTAATCACTTTTTGATGAAACATATGAAATCCAACTTATTGTACCGACCACTGTATTAATCATATTCCTGGTAAATAGTGTAACGGAATATGCATGTATACATATATATGATTTTCTTTCTTATGAAATGGTCTTCTTACGCAGCAGTGTAGGCTACATAGTTAGAATTATCAACGGCAACATTGTCAAATATCTCCTTAGTCGTTAATTATGTTTTGCGCGTTGTCTTCTTTCATTTAAGGCGAATCCATGCTTTGCATAAGGCTCCTCTTTCGTATAATTATATTTGTAATTCATTTGTATATGTGTTAGCTTAACTGAATGTGTGTATATGTGTGGTACCGGTACAGAGTTTCAGGACTGGTAAGTTTATCTACATATTTGTTCGTCTGTCAGTTATTTAACAACGTGGGCCCAGTTTAACTTATTAAATTCAATGACTCAAAAAAATAAAAGAAATTAATAAGCAACTTTATTCATGTTAAGAGTAGCTTCGTAGTGTATACTTAAAGTTCATGTGAGCAATGCTAATATTTCTAGCAAAATATGTATTTCAATACTTGCAACTTCATTGAAAAATATATTACAACTCACACACGGCTGCTTTGAAAACGGACGCTGAAACAACAAAGACAAAATAATGGCTGGAGACGGCTTGAATGGGTAATGAAGAAAAACTTTAATATAAGTTTAACATAACAGCAAATGTACAACGTTTCGACAATAACTCTAGAAGTGTGCACAATATTTAATTAGAAATACCTAGGAGAGTGCACAATATTTAATTGGGTCGGACATGATCAAGTGATTAGCTTGTGTGGAAAATGAATCCAAGGGTTCAAGATTCGCGTCTCATTAGCGCTAAAACGAGCGCCGTGTTTAGGAAACACGGATGTGTTACAAGTGTGATGGTCAAATCCAACTATTCTATCAGAAAAGAGTAGCCCTAGTACTGTTTACTTCCTACCTGCCTTCCTTCTAGTCCACTAGTTAAAAATTGGGATGTATATACGTAGATAGTCTTTATGTTGTTTTGCAAGAAAAATCTAAAACCAAACAACAATAGCAGAATTGAATGGAAACCTTCATTCATCTATTACTGGATTTTTTTTTACGATAAAGTTCAAACACTGCGGAATATTGTTCCTTTAACTTAAATAGAAGACACATAGATTTGATTTGATGATATTTATTACCAGATTTTGTTGGGCTAATAATATGTTATATATTTCCAACTGCAGTCTTCAAATGATTATATTACCCAATACTTGATAATATTTTTAAAACTATAACCTTTTAACTCCCTTTGTTTTAGAATGTTTCACTTGCATTGTCTTAGCATACAACTCAAGTTAAAAAACTATTAGAAATTTGTAGTTGGTTACATATGGAAAAATTAAAAGATGAAAAATGTAAAACTATTATTTTACCAATAGCGTCACTTTTCAATGTTTTTTGCTATATACTTGTTCTCGTATTGGGAAGAAGTATCATTGTGAAGGAGATTAATTCGGACGTGTAAGACAGAATTTCTAATCAAGTCACGTTTAACTTTTATCTAAGGAAGCTTTTGTAAGAGAATGACACATTATAGAATATAGCCTTGCTTGTTCACGAAAATAGTTTTTCTGACACTGAATTATTTCTAAATGATTGTTAATTACTTTCCCAGCTACTAACAGAATATATGAACGCGATGGGTAGAGATGTGTTTAGCTTCACTAGATAGTTACATTGAATTAAAAGCGATAACCGGTTCAGCGGTAAGTCTGAGGGCTAATAACGCTAAAGATCGAGTTTCGATTCTTTCAGTGAGCAAAGCGTAGATAGCCCATTCTATAGCTTTGTGCTTAACAACAAACAATCAAACACACGCTAATACAGTGGCATGTCGTCACGGTAAACATGTTTACCTTCTCTGTATTTACTTCACAGCAATCTCCCCAAAACTTAAGGTATGGTTTCGTAGTCTGTTTCTCTCCTAAACGCTCTGTTAAAGGTTTCCTTCTTCATAGTTTTGTATATTTTGTCATTACATCGTTAAAAACCTCACTATTCAAACATCCTTCCACGAAACACTGTGACATTTTTTAAGCTATATGTATACTCGTGGCGGGATTGCACCTTTTTAACCAATTCGGAGTAACGCCCTTATCTACAAGGTAAATGTTATGGTTACAGAGAAGAAAGAAAAACCAAACATCCGTGAAAAAAATCTTTGCGATAAAGATAGACAGATCTCCTGGAATTTTTAACAAGCTAATAAACAAAAATTTTAAACTGACAATGTATCAAAGGCTGCTAGCCACAGCTCTTTTTATGAGAAAAGCTAGTCAAAGAAACTCGAATAATAGCTGTCACATCTCGTAGTGTTTATTCCGAATAACAACTGTCAAGTCCCCAAGTGCTTACCCAGAATCACAGCTGTCAAGTTTCCTAGTGCTTCTCCCGAATCACAGCTGTCAAGTTTCCTAGTGCTTCTCCCGAATCACAGCTGTCAAGTACTCTAGTGCTTTTTCAGTGGATTTTTGTGCCTTAGATTTTCTTCAACATGGTATTGAAAGTCGACATCCTCGCACAGTGGATTTTGTTTGTTTTAAAGTACAAAGCTACGAAATAGGTTATAAGTTCTCAAGATTGCTACTGAGCCACCAGGGGTAGCCCAGCGGACTGTCTGTGGGAAGTTTGTCAAGAAGTATGGTCTGAGATTAAGCTCGTCGTCCTTCGTAGAATCTATTATAATAGAAATTATGCCGTCGGCGAATAATGCATAATAATCATGACAGTTAAACTGAGCATGATTGATGATGAAGGAAATATTTCCTAAAGCAGCTGAAGATCTGGACGGTCGTTCTTATAAGGTGAAATTGACCCTCATTATTATGCGAGGCTCAAGTATCATGGTGTAGTAACTTAAAATACTTTTATATCTGCTAAAAACATTCTATGATCAGACAAAATAATTACTGTGATATAGATCTGACTCATTCCTGTAATCTACACTGTACAAAATACAGTCTTCCACCCTAATTGTGTGTCCATGTCAGTAGAACAAATGACATATCTTCACTTTTAACAATTTATCAAGATGTTTATTACATAATTCATCTCACTAACTGAAAGACGATGTTTTCCATCAAAAATTACCTTTGATGAAGACCCGAATCAATGAAATGTTCCAAGTAAGGAATCTTCATTCAGAATTAACATATATGCTCCTGTTTGATCGGGCACATAATTATAGACAGTCATGCATGTTTCTTAACCTTAGGAACCAACGTTTTTATAAAACATGCATCTGCAGATATAAAGCAAGACTTCATAGGAAAATGTAAAATCTGAAAGAATTCTCCCATTCAGTGTAGATACAACTGTGACGCGGATGATATGTATTTTTGATATTTATTTTGGATTAATATATTTTTATCTACAATTTTTTGCTCTAAAACTTTAAAGAACGGTAATTGTTAAAGCTATAACACAACAAGCACGAAATAGACTACTTTATGCCAACTAATAACAAACTAAAGTATAATGTTTTCAATAAACATCAAGTTAAAATGTTCATTAATACATTTTCTACAAAAAATGCATCTATAAGAAAAGGATTTTTTTTATTAAGTTGATTAAATGTTTACGAAAAGTAAGTATACCTCTTGAAAAATGTTTAGGTTTCAATAATAACAATCCACGCTTAAATCATTCTTTTACTTCTCTTCATTTTTTCACAGTTAAGATATTATCTTACAGTTCCATTATACTCACTTTTGTTACAGTTAAGATATTATCTTACAGTTCCATTATACTTACTTTTGTTACAGTTAAGATATTATCTTACAGTTCCATTATACTCACTTTTGTTACAGTTAAGATATTATCTTACAGTTCCATTATACTCACTTTTGTTACAGTTAAGATATTATCTTACAGTTCCATTATACTCACTTTTGTTACAGTTGAGATATTATCTTACAGTTTCATTATACTCATTTTTGTTACAGTTGAGATATTATCTTTCAGTTCATTATACTCAGTTTTGTCGATTTTAAATGCATTAATTTTATTTTAATAAAGTCAGTTATAAATTGTATTCTCACTGCTGCCACTTCTGTCTTAGTGATAAGAGTCACACTTGTTTATGCAACAGGATTTGATGACTAGATATTATATGTAGAACTCTTTACTACACATTATGTGTGTATATATTTTGCCATTTCCACTCCTTCCAGATAAAACTGCTGCTTCATTCACAGACGGTTTAAAGTTTATAAATGTTCTTAATGCTTGTGTACTTTGCCCAATTCCCAAACAGGATATTTAATACGAAATTTATTTTAATTGTTTCATTCCTACTGTCACCTTCATTTTTCAATGTTGAATATTGCTATTATTTGAATGAGAGTGTTTTTAAAAATATCACTAGAAAAAGTGTTTTTGTTTTGCTGGTTGTGAAGGTAAACCTTTTTAATCTATCTTTCGTTAAGATTTTGCGTAAAATAATTTAAACGTAGTATAATATAATATATTTACCAAATTTAGTTGAAGCTGATGTTTTAACACATTAATTTAAAAAGGTAAATAGATTTTCTTCGTTTTCAATTTGTTATGCAAAATACATAAGTATTGTAACACGTGAAACCAATTGTATTAAATGGAGATATTCGTTTATAAAGGATATTGTTTTATCTTTATGTATTTATTCTAACCGTTTTTGAGAACAATGAAGGTTTCTCGTTGTAAATAAATTAATAATTTATACACTTTATAATTTTGTTTGTTTGTAATTGAGTGCAAAGCTACACAATGGGCTATCTGTGCTCTGCCCACCACCGGTATTGTAACCCGGATTCTAGCGTTGTAAGTCCACAGACATACCGCTGTGACACTGGGGGGGGGGGGCTTTCATAATTTTAAAAACTGTGAAACTCCGTCCACCAACACTGGACTCAAACGCACTCAAAATAGTCTGTCATTCTCATTTTTCATCTTGAATATTTATAATTATTACCAATGGTTTCGTAGTAGGCTCAAAAATGTATAGCACAGCTAACAGTTAACAGTACTCAAAAATATGTCTACAGATTTTTAATTTATATAAACGTCATTAACGCTTTCTCATAACTAGGTTACAGTATTAGGATTTCATACATAAAAAAATGTTTTTAACGAAACGAACAAAAAACATCGGCTTTTAGAAATGAAGTTACCGTTTGTGTGTATTTTCCAAAGGTGGTCTACCTTCTGAAAAAGTGACGAAACGATATTCTTGATATTTGGAAATCTCTGCTTTAATACTTTAAAGACATTTTCCGCAGTTGGTTCGCTTTTGGGGAAATAATTAAATCCTTTCCTTTTAAATTACGCTCTTTTTGTATAGACCAAAAGATGGATTTTTTTTCCCAAATATTCTGCAATATCTACAATTTACATGCTTTTTGCAATATACCTGTAGTCGTATTTTTCCGTTGATTTGTAAATGAATTTATTAAACAATATTTTGATTAACTTAGTTTTTTCTTTACATATGTCAGAGTAAACTCACATATTTTCTTTAAAATTAACCAGATCTTCCTGTTCGGCTGACAAAAAACAAAAAATAATGTTACTACGTTATAGATGTCACGACCAGCAATAATAAAATTAAAAATAAAGCTGTTTTAAAACACCTAAAAATAAGTTATATAGAAATAACATAGAAGAGGGAAGAAATGAACAAAATGTGATGTTTTTTTTATCGTCAGCTGAGCCGCAGAGCTTTTGTGGATTAACAAACTTTTACATTGGAACCTACTTTATTCATTAGCCTTTTGTCTATACAGAAGCATTATTGCCATTAAAAGCATTGGTGGCAATATTATCATTGTTTTTACAATAATGGTTTTTCATAGTCATACAACACAGATTCAAACAAAGCATTTTATCGAAAAATTAATTATGTTTCATAAGCCGATGACGAAATCATATCTTAATTCATTTCCATAGATCTCGTCATTCTCTAAATTCTGCGAGATCTATGAAGCTGTTTCTTTTGTTTGTAGAAAATCACCAAGGGAAACAGAAAAACACGTGTTTCTGTGTTTATCTAGGTGTATGTATGTATGCAGATTTCAGTTCTCAACGCGACGTGTGCGTGACAGACAAAACCAATAAACTAAAAATGATCACGCCATTATTTGGAGAGATTAGTATAGCCGAAAATATTGGATGTTGACTCACGAGAGCGGCCTATTCGTGGAAATTTCATATTCACATATACTCACACACATACATTAATACTTCTACACAGATATATATGCGCGTGTGTGCGTGTGTGTGTGCATGCGAGAGGGGTAAAAGTAGAACACCTGAGAACTTGTGTATACATTGGGTCACCTAGATGGTTAATGATGCGGGATTCTTAAAAAAAAGGTTTTATGTTTTAATCCTAGTATCAATATATATTTAGTGATAACCAATTTTTCTCTACAGTTTTATGGTATGTTGCCTCTAGAGATATAAAATACCATTGCTGTACTTGTTGATGAAACATTTTTGGAATGATGTGACAAAGTTTTTAATTGGTTATACATCGTTAGCACAAGTTCAAAGAACTTATGCAACCACTTGTCTCTAAACTTTATGCAGCAAAAATTGGACTCCAAGTTTTCGGAAGGAAACATCAGAGGGCGCCACCCACAAAACACTACAACACTAATTCTTTATCTGGCTTTGTACATTTATACGTGTTCGGAATATGGAGCGGACTGTCATTTCTATTTATTTGTATGATTCTGTACGTTTCACGATTTTTCATAGTTTAAAGATTTTTTTAAGTTGGACTGGTACCGAATTTTCAAATTGCACCAATCAATTTGGTTATTTTTATAAATTGTTTATAAAAGTAATAATTCGTTTTGGTTCGGTGGAAAAGGAGTTTGTCAGCATCCAAAAGGTTTGGAGTACAATTTTCATTGCATATATTTCCGTGACTAATGGTTTTTGATTAAGTTTCGTGAAAAGAGTAAGGTTTATAATGTTAAAAGCTTTAAAACAATTATCAGTATTAATAACATATAGTCTGGAATAAGCTTCCTTCCCGCCAATCCTCGGTTTAAAGCAAATGAAAAGCTAAGGTAAGTAGGTGTTTCTAATCGCACAAGTAAACGGAATCTAATCAAATTATAAGCATTTTGACTCAGGCCGTATCTTCGGGAAGTGTTGTTGAAATTCGCTAGAGTCTCTTTTACTGAAAGGAAAATAATTGAAGTGAGTCAATAGGACAGAGTGAAATATAGCTTAGATGACAAAAATAGTCTCCTCATGTGGAAATGCAGCACGTTTGTAACTCCATTGAAATTAAGCCAGTGTTGACAAGAATAGAAACTTACCCAATAAATGATAGTAATATGTTTATTTACAGTCATTACATCTAGATACAAAATGTAAATGTTTATATTGTGCTTTTCAAAGCTTGTGTCAGATGTGGGAAAAAATAGGCAAATATTCAAATAAAACATATTTACAGATATTTTAAAACGCTTTATATTGAATATGAAAATACCCAAAGTCACTATAAATAGTCCTAAGTACAGAGAACCATCTGCATTGTAACATGGAGACATGCTAATATTAAAATATCGTTACTGATCCAGTTGGAAGAAAATGTATATTAAATACAGAATGGCTAAAAATTATTAGATTGTTTTCGTCTCAAGTTTGGCCCACAGTGACACAGCGGTATGTCTGCGGACTTATAACGCTAGAAACCGGGTTTCGATACCCGTGTTGGGCAGAGCACAGATAGTCCATTGTATGTATAGCTTTGTGCTTAACTTCACACACACACGTCTCAGGTTTAAAATTTTCACTTCTTTTTCGGGGTCAAAAATTTATTCTTACTACAATTGAACAATATTTAAGTTGAAAAAATGCTCATATCATCTACTGTCATAAATTATTAATTAAAACACTGAAATTCTTAAGGCCTGGGAAGTTTAATTATTTGTATAACATATATAAACAAACTAGCTATAAGGTGAAAAATGTGGATGTCAGGATAAAGTAAAGTATAATCGCTCAGTATGTGTTAAACAATCTAGTCTTATAGATTTTGTCTGATAACAAGGATTTAGTATTATATGACAGGAAATTTACGTAGTCAATATTTTTATAATTCAAAAGATATATGCGGTCGGTATTTATCTGGTCAAATAATCTAAATGAAATGCATGAGCACTCCAATGCTTATCAAATAATCGAGCATCTTAATGTTATTAGAAATCCAGGCGTTTTCAATAATATCAGTTGTCAGGGTGCTTTAAAGAAATGGCAGACCACAGGACATTTTCAGTAAAATGGAACAGCTATGTTACTAAACATATTATTGCTTCTTTGGAATGAACATAAAAAAAGGCTATTCCGATATATTTTATATTTTAAGACAGGAGTTGAAAATCAATATTTCACTAAGATGTATCAAATGTCATATTCTAAGTTCTGTCTGGAAAAATGTACAAGTCAAACAGGTCCAAGACGGACACATATATAACTAATCAGTTACTTGGAAATTAACGTATTTAACAAATGACCCGTGAGAGTTGGATGCAATCGTTGTAACGTTACTACAAGAAAAGTGTATTAAAATGCATTTTTGCAGAAGAAACAACATTATCTCTTAGTTTATGCCACAAGTCTTAAGATGGATTTTATGAGAGTTATGGTAACTTTAAATGTGCCTTTTAACCATGCACTCAAGTATATAATTTGTGTCTGTAATAAATACGAACGACCACTTTAACCAGCAATTCTTCTTTATGCCTATTTATGTCTTATGCTTTTTCCTGGTTGATCGCATAAAACTATTACTCCAAAGAAACCCCGTAAACCAGATGCAAGAGATGAATTCAATAATGTTTTTTAAATGATTATCATAATGTATCCCTATCGAAATTGAAACTTGTAGCTTATATTATATTATCATAATATGTTTATGTTTAAGAAGTTTAAACATGCAGTTTGGCTAATGATTATCATAATGTGCGTCCAGGTTCAAGCATGCAGTTCAGGTACAAATTATCTTAATATATGTTTATAAGATACATGAACATGCCATTTAGATGTTACGGACTAAAGGAAAAGCAGCCACTCAACTTCACCCACCGTTCTACTGGTGGGTTACTCTTGTCACTCTTATAACATACCCATTGTTCAAAAGCGCGTAAAACGTTTTTGTGGCAACAGACTGAGAACTCTTGCTATTAGGTTACGACCGGCCTCATTACGATAATCATAATGCCTGTGTGTTTACGGATTATTATATTAACGATTATCATACACGTAGTTCAACTGTAGTTTAGATTATGTGAAGTAATTTGGTAACGGTTGATATACTTATGATAAGATTCCTTAATTTTAAATATATTTTCTGATCACAAACTAAAAATAATTGGTTGGAAATGTTTGATAAACTTGCATTTGTTTAATTTTAGTATTAAAAAACAACAAAAGTATCAAGATATCACATACAAAGACTGTAACGTTTAAAGTTCATTTAACACTATTCAGCAGCCAATTTCTCAAACTGTTTTCAAAGTGAACTTTACAACCTATTAAATGTTTTAAAACATTGCAATTTTTTAGTTATTGTGCAAATATAATATGTCGTTCATGTTGAAAATAGCAATAACAATGAAAACAATCAATATACACAATCGCATTAAACTATGTTGAGAGAGATCATGACGAGTTAATTGCTTGAATGAATAAAATATCTTAACTAAATTATTGGCTTCCTGAAAATATTCTTAGCTAAAGAGAAACACTATATTTTTTTAAGATCATTTATATTAGTATGTATAGTATAGCAGATTAGTTATAAATCCATTACTTTAACTCGTATCAAATAAAATATAGCTAGCCGTCCTTGATTTAGAAGTGATAGACTAGAGGGAAGGCAGCTAGTCAACAGTACCCACCCCATCTCTTGGACTACTTTCTTATAAATGAAAAGTGGGATTGACTGTTACATTATAATATCCCCAAGGCTAAAAGGGCGAGCATATTCGGTGACGGGATTGATACTCTTAGATTGCGAGCGGAGTGTCCTAACTACCAGGCCATACCAGGCCTGCTCAATTTGATAACATGATGATAACAAATTCTAACTAGGTGAGTAACAGTATGTGTAATTTCTTTGTGTGTTAAGTGAAAAACCAGCATTATGTTGAGCTGTTTCTTTATATTGTTATTGCTATTCTTAGATTATTTAATGCAAGGACTCCGTGCAGGTAGTTTGTTCGTGCTATTAATTTAACATTTGAAATGGAAAGTGTTAATTAGTTAAAGTAATAATTTGTATTTTAACACAAGCTAATATCCACAATTAAAGGTATCTAACTAATATTAACTTCGTAGCAAATAAAACTAAACACTCTTCCTTCTTTTCGCTGCGGCCCTAAATGCTGTATTCGATATGATATTTTCTCTTTCATCTTTTGATGATATTTTGTGGCATTACTGCACTAGGGTGTTTTAAAGAGAAAGCAAATATCTCATTCTTGGTTCAGCCTAATCCTGATAACATATCGTATTATTTTCTCGTATTAGCTCATACGAACGTTAGTATAAGAACTATTTTAAAGACTAGATTGAAATCTATTTACTTGGCCAAATTATTTGAATATTCCTCATAATTCATCCAAAAAGACAAATCTCGTCATTTTGATCGATTTTATAGAAGAAATGTAGCTTTGTACCCAGGCTGTATTGAAGTGGAGATTTAAAATCCAAACGATAAATAATCTTAAACGTTCAACACAGAAAGCTTTGTAGATATATTGATTTAATGTTTTAATCAAAAACAGAGTTGAAAACTTTTCATTTGTTCTTGCCTAATGGATGTATTAATATGAAATTGTAAATTTAAGATGTGTCTTAGATATACTGCTGAACATTTACGAGGTATTACTTTATATATTGAATATATATCTTTATATATCTGCGCTAGCCGTCCCTAATTTAGCCGTGTAAGACTAGAGGGAAGGCATCTAGTCATCACCACCCACCGCCAACTCTTGGATTGTTCTTTTACCAACGAATAGTGGGATTGACCGTCACATTATAACGCCCCCACGGCTGAAAGGGCAAGCATGTTTGGTGGAATGAGGATTCGAACCCGCGAACCTCAAATTGTGAGTCGAGCGCCCTAACCACCTGGCCATGCCGGGCCCATCGAATATAGAAAATAAAAGATGACTAGTAACCAACTACTACTATATTTATTTCATATGTTCTCAAACATAAACACAAAGTGTACTCAGTTTCTTCAAGTGAACATAAAAAAGAAACTCCGTCAAAATGAAATATTTTAGGTTCTAAAGCTTATCAATAGCGAGTGTTTCCACTGAAACCTTTGAAGACTAATAACACAGCTTCTGCGTGCTTCTGATGTGGCAGATGGATCCATTCCTCCATAAGGACATTTCTAATCAGTAGAGATTCATGGGCTGGATAAGGATGGCTGAAACAGCAATATTGAGGGAGTTTCAGATATATTCATATGGGTTTACGTCCGAAGAAACTCATCTACGACCTTTCACGATGTTGGCGGGTGTCGTCATTCACTAGGTCACTAGGACAAACCCATCACCAATGGTGCTGGTGTATGGCTTTACGTAAACACCAGAATTGTATTCCTGCACCTCACAACTGTAAACACAACTCCAGGAATAAACAGATATCTGTCTTGCTACTGAAGCTGATGGTTTGATTTGTTTTGAATTTCGCACAAAGCTACATGAGGGCTATCTGCGCTTGCCTTCCCTAATTTAGCAATGAAAAACTAGAGGGAATCCAGCTAGTCATCACCACCCACCGCCAACTCTTGTGCTACACTTATACCAACAAATAGTAGGATTGACAGTCACATTATAACACCCCCACGGCTGAACGGGGGAGCATGTTTGGTGAGACAGGGAGTCGAATCCACGACCCTCAGATTGATAGTCAAGCGCCCTAACCACCTGGCCATGCCGGGCCCTGAAGTTTATGATTCTCCAGACTATGATGGATTCAGCAAGGTATATAGTGTCTGTTTTCAGCTATTTTGGTGTTGTGAGAACGTTACCAGACCGTTTTCATTTTTGAAAAATCTTAGATTGTGTTGGACACGTGGTTTTGATCACAACCTTGGCAGTCTTGCGTATGTCCCTAAGATGATGAAGGATAGCCTCACTGATTCTGTTACGAACTGTTTGTTCAATACAAGAACTCCAAATTCGTTTTGAAGGTCACGAAAGAGCTTCTGTACTAAAAAGAGTGAGTAAGTAGGTACTTTCGAGAAATGGTCTTGACTTGGGTTTGTATCCCTTTTTTTGTCCCCCTTTATGCTGTATGGTCACATTTCTTGAGAATCTATGTGGCTTCCAAATACAGGAAACAACGCTTTAGCACTCATCTCAAACAACCATAACATTACATTCTGTGGTACACCCAAGCCACTTAACATTTCCTGCAGGCTTGAATGCCTTCTGACACCTTCTCGGCCCAGTGGTTAGTGTTTTGGACTGTAGATATGAGATTCCTTGGTTCTCGTCCTATTATTCCCCCCTCAAAGAAAAGCAATTATGCTCTGCTATTTGGGGACAGAATGAGGGCATTATAAAAGTGACAGTCAAGTCTCACTGTTCAGTCTGAAAAAATGAATTCAAGAGTTATCGGTAGGTGGTATTGACTAATTGTCTCCTCACTTCAAGCTTATCACTTCAAAAAATAAAAATAAACAGTCTCACGCATGCTTGAGTAATAATGATGCAAAAATGTAAATAATATAACATGAAACTACAAGTAATGAACAAATTAAACTACGTGATATGAAGGGTCCTATTTGGAAAGTGCCCCCAGTGGCACAGTGGTATGCCTGCGGACTTACAACGCTAGAATCCGGGTTTCGATACCCGTGGTGGGCAGAGCACAGCTAGCCAATTGTGTAGCTTTGTGCTTAATTACAAAACAACAACAAACAATAATTTGGAAAGAAAAATCTTTAGTTGGAGGAGTCTGTTATTCACATGAATAATGATAAGCGATAAGTCACCAGGAGCCAAATTTGCTCACTCATCATTTAAATCTAAAGCCTTTTGGTTTCCATGCCAGTCGCAGGTTCGGTAAACAAAATTAATGTTGGGTGGTTGTAAGCACTGAGGAGCAATGATTCCTAGTTATCGTTTGGAACTCAGGTGTTGCACATAATTAAGATATAGTAAAAATCATTATTGTCAACCAATAGAAATATCGACGCCTAATACATACACATATTAAAATCATAAATAATATTCAACGTTAAAGCTGGTACACAATTAAAAACATTTTATTTAGGCCTATCTATGGCCTTTAAAAAGTTGACGACTCTACATGTTCCGACGTTGCAACGTCATCCTCAGGAGTGAATTACAAGACAATGTTAAAGTATTTATAACTTGTTAGTAGGTCATGTGACTTGTATGCTATTTTACATAAATTCATGCTAAACCATTCAAAGGAGAT
>NW_013666417.1:260294-274821 GCF_000517525.1 Limulus polyphemus
TATTTTCAGTTAAATGTATTTCGTCTTTCGTAGTACCTAACATTTGATTTATCTTATTTATCGGTTTAAATATAGGGTAGAATATCTGCTGTTTTTTACACACTTTAAATAAACTAGTAGTTAAACCTGGAACATATGGTAAAATTAAGCCTTCCTTTCTAATTTTTTCATGACTAGATTTTAAAGTACTAATCTGATCAATGGTGAGAGTGGTCGTTTTATTATTATGTGATTTATATATGGATGTGTTTGAAACTAAAGCCATAAATAATGCAAAATGTAAACCTGATATTTGGATAAGGTATGTAGATGACACATTCTTGGTGTGGAAATATGGTAATAAGGCATTAACAGAGTTTGCTTACTATTTGAACGGCATTGAACCATCCATACAATTTATGTTTGAAATTGAGAAAAATAATAGTTTGCCTTTTCTAGATGTATTGGTGAAAAGGAATGTACAAGGTAATTTAGAAACATCAGTTTACCGGAAACCTTTTTCTGTTCTTATGCCCCCACACCAGGAATCATGTCATACTAGGTCACAAAAAATGTCTGCGTTTTATAGTTATGTTAACAGAGCTTTGAAGATATGTACTAACCAAAAGGATTTAAAAAAAACTAATTGGTATTAATTAAATATATAGCAGTCAAAAAGAGGTTCTAATCCGAATATTATATATAGGTCGGTTAAGAAATTCACTAATGCTATAAAAATTGTGTACCAGCTTTAACGTTGAATATTATTTATGATTTTAACTTTATACACAAGTGCCAAAATACAATAACATGCACATATGTTTCATTACTTTACCACAAGTTTATTTCATGAACATCCGAGCAAAGTCCAATTGACGTCTTAGAAAACAAAACGTTTCTTGACAAGACACATTGAAATTAGCATACTATTAGTAAACAACAAGTTGAAATGCTGTTACACGCTCTTCTTTACTACATACATCCAAAACACGCATTTTTGGCAGTGTTTTATTACACTTGATACTCTAAAAAAATTCATGTTTCATCAGCGTCAACTTTACGCACCCAGAAAAAGTTGTTGCTCTCTTAGTTTAAATGCATTTGTCCATATACAGGAAGTATGTGTCTAGGTTCTGGGTATATTATAATAAATATTAACATATTTGATTTTTGATTAAAATCCAATCAAACAGTGTTATGTGCTCTAGAAATTTCCAAACGTATTGTAAACGAGTTTTATATCTGATAGAAGAAGACGAAAACACATTGCACTGCCTTTAACAGTGATTTCATAAATTCATAAATGTTACTTTAGTTTGATCATGATTTATACTAAACATTGAAACATACAACTTCAATATGCCTTCAACCTTCAAACTATACTCAAGCAATTGTTGTTCATTGTATCTGTGTGCTGTTGGTGAATATATCATTGAATAATAAACTTAATTATATCGATTTTTGCAATGCACATGCAACAGTTTACTAATACCAATGTCGCCACTAATTTTACTCAGATTTTTAGAAGTTCATCAAGTAATTTCGACATCTTATCGGTAATGAGACATGATAAGATATAGTATATTTCTTATTCCGGTATGGATCCTATACTTAGAAATACTATACATCTAATGTTTACCTAAACTTCTCCTTTCGTATTTATAGGTTTGTTAGCTTTCTCTAATTTTATCTACGATTTAATAGAATTGAGTATTCAGAAAGATAATATAAAGTTTCTTGTGAACTTTGTCATTCTTACTGTCTCAGTATTACAACATATATCTGTAAATCTGCGAATAATAAAAAATATTACAGTCCTTTAACATTGTAAAACTTTCTTCTTAAACTCCTGCAAAATATGTTAGCGTTTAACTGTAAATCGTCTTTTGTTATCTGTAAAACGTACCTAAATATTCAAAGCGTTAATTCACTTACTCTGTCATTGCAAACGGATTCTGTAACACTAATTTGAAGTTGCTGTAAATAAGATTATCCTTTGTACTCAAATTCAAATATTGTTTCACCTAAGTAAATATTTTGGCTTATTTCTTGTTTTAGCAGCTTCATTTCAAAGTTCTGGAATGAAAGCAACCACAATGTTTTAAAATTTAGAAATTATTAAAACAGTAAATACGTTTCTATTCTTAGACTGTCAAAGCACTATAATTATTCAGTACAATACATACCTCACTTCTAAAGGTGGTTATAAACTTTTTAATTATAGAAAGTTTTTTCTTTATTTATTAGAAACAATTTGAACATATTTTAAGATATCATACATAAGCTTTCTTTTATTAAACACTTAGAAACTGATTGATTTGTTTACAAGGACAACTTGATTTGACCGTCTTATAATCTACCCACGGCTACGAAGTGCAGAGTACGACTGTGTAGTAAAAGGGACTGTAGCCTGGACTCTAGGATACACAGTCCGGGATGTTAACTACTGGATACACCCGGCCCCGTAATCAAAGAGCACTAACACTATAAAATATGAAATACACATGACTTACTCTGTTTAGTCTCTGGAAGGAAATCAATTGAAATAAACATGTAAATGCGTCAATAACAGTAAATTAATCGCTTGGGAAAATAGCAACAACGTTATTTAATAGAAAACACACCTTTTCTTTCGCTATTAGTTTAGTAACAAGTTGTAGAATTTGGATATGTTCCCAACCCCTAGCGGCTCAGCGATAAGTTTGAAGGCTTTTAACACTCAAAATCAAATTTTGATACCCGTGGTAAGCACAAGATAGATAGTCCACAGATAACTTTATTCTTAAAAATCAATTAAACAGAAAAAGTACCTTTCAAATTATTTATTTATAAACTTTTTATTTTTCAAATTTACTTTTAATAACATATTTCTATTACCCTTTAGGTACGAAAAAATAATTTAAACGAAAATTGAAATGGGCTAAACTTAACAAACATAAACTTAATTTTAACTATTATTTTTGAAATATGTTTGCTACTTACACAATGAGAGGATTTTAAGAAAAGGTCAATACATGTGAGTGGAATAATTGCCGAAAATACGTCAATCGCACTACATCGGATTATTCAAAAAAATGTCGATGTTTTGATACAGTTTTTGTTATTTTCTTTCTTCCACAGATAGTTTAAGTTGATGGTTTGTACTCATTACATTTGTTTGTGGCACAAGGTGATGCGTAGAAAGACTGTGCTGAACCATAGGACAGCCAATTAGGTTTATTAGTTTTGTTTCAACAAACCAAACATATATAGTCAATAAAACTAATTATACCATTCATCTACATAAAAACAACATAGCTGGGCAGTCAAGTTGATTTGCGCCTATGTTCTAAGTATTATATTCGGATAATAACACTATATAATACGCCCGTTATCCAATGACCTATAAGCCTAATTCGAAAATCATAAAGTTATTGCGAAACCAATAATGTGGCAGTATACTCGAACTACTTATAACCATGTCTTTGAAAAAAAAATCACATATAAGCTGAAAATATAATTTTAAATTCAAATGACACAAACAGGAGAATAATGACAACAAAGAACTTTTGCAAACTTGCCATTTTATTAACAGGCTGCAAACAAGTTCATCATGTTCCTGTTTAATGTGACGTGCAAACACATATCCAAATAAAAACAAACACATAACTGTTATGGTTGGTACAAGTAAAAAAGACAAAGTAGTAGGTTTGTTTATTTGTGTAGGGAAACACATTATGCTAACACTGTAGTAAATTGAAAAACAACTACGATGATTTGAGATGACAATGATATACTATACTATATGTCTTGTGCAGTAAGTATCATTATGCTCACAAATCATTGTTTCTTAATATTCTGCGGTACGTTCCTTCAAAAGTTTTGCGCAAAGCCACAAAAAGGGCTATCTGCACTGAGCCGTTCCTAGTTTTAAAACAAACAAGAGAAAAGGCAGTTGATCAATAGCATCCAACTGCAATTCTTTGGTTACTCTTGTCTGATCATATAGTGGGATTTGAATGCCACTCTTAAAGCGCACACATACTCCAAAAGTAAGGAAGTTCCTTGTTTGCTGAAAGGGATTCGAACCACGAACCTTCGGATACAAAGTTGGGACATAGTCATATCTTAGCCATACCCAGTCCAGGAGTCGGTTAAAAGGAAAGAAAGAAATTAGTGTACAGGTATTACAAAAAAAAAACATCCAAGGAATTTCTCAAGAACGATGGAATTATATATATATAAACGAAATAATAGATTAATTAAAATGTAAATTAAAAATAATAATAAAGTATATGTTATAAATTAGGGCTAAGCGACTACTAGGCTCTTCCTTTTCCCCAAATCTAAACTGACTTATCAAATATAATGTTATTGTATATCAGTTACTTCGTAAAAATGGAAGAAGTACTTTTGGACTACCAAACGACAAATTTGCCTTAAATTTGTAAAATATCAGTTTGTTAATAATAATACTTTAAGGCATTATAACTTTGCTCTCGCCAATTTTCTTAAAAGTTTGTTGCGGGTTAATTTCCAAATATTATCTGTTGAAATTGAACTATATTTGTTTTCAGGTTTTAACCCTTTCAGTATGACTTTTGTGTCCTTAAAATATATACGATAAAAGTACATATAAATGACCTCGGATACGTAAGGAATGTTTTCTGCATTTATGGATCTTCCCCTCCCCCAACACACGGTTTTTGATGTCTGCATATGGAACATATGTGTCTCAACGGGCATTGTTTTGGCTTATATATATCCAAGTAACTATTTACGAAGCATTATATATATATATATAAATCAATATACCTAGTGCTATGCAATACATTAATTATTTATAGGCGATTAAAATCTACACTATTAAACATTGATGAACGTAATATAAACCAAAAACAATATAATAAAATTGAAATTCAAAATTATGCCTCCGTTATCATTCTTTGTTTTCATCCTTAAGTCATACTAGATGATTCCTGTAGTCATTATAACAACAAAATGCGTTGGGGATATTCCATCTATCAGGAAAAATCCAAACGCCGATGTAAAATTCGCCAGCAGCTAAGAAGAATCAGTTAAGGGTTAGGAGTTGAGTGCTTGAATCCACAACGTCTGAACTCCAACTGCCTTTCGCTGTATATAGCCAGTTGTGGGAAGGCAGTTACCCTTAATATCTTTAACGTAGAATTAGACCATCCAGAAAAAAAAATCTACAAAGTAAAACTCTCAATCTCCACCCTTACCGTTCAAGCATAAACCGGGTGAGCTAAAACAAGCCCAGCTACCTGAAGTTGGTAGACCCTTACCGTTCAAGCCTAAACCGGGTGAGCTAAAACAAGCCCAGCTACCTGAAGTTGGTAAACCCTTACCGTTTAAGCCTAAACCGGGTGAACGCCCAGCTACCTGAAGTTGGTAGACCCTTACCTAAACCGGGTGAAACTAAAACAAGCCCAGCTACCTGAAGTTGGTAGACCCTTACCGTTCAAGCCTAAACCGGGTGAGCTAAGACAAGCCTAACCACCACTAATTATTAAATAAAAGGGTGTGAGATCGGGAGTTCTATAGAAATTAGGGTGGATTATTTCTACTATAAGAATATTATTTTTTTTTATAACATCAGTTAAAAGGGTTGAGGTTGGAAGTTTTACTTTGTAGAATATTTTTCGGGGTTGGTTTAATTTTACTTTAAAAATATTAAGGGTACCTGCCTTCCCACAACTGGCTACAGACAGCGAAAGTAGTTGGAGTTGAGACGTTGTGGATTTAAGCACTCAACTCCTAACCTTTAACTGATTCTCCTTAGTTGCTGGCGAGTTTTACATCGGCGTTTGCATTTTGCCCGATAGATGGAATATCCCCAACGCATTTTGTTGTTATAAGGACTACAGGCATTATCTAGTATGACTTAGGGATAAAAACAAGGAATGATAACGGAGGCATAATTTTGAATTTCAATTGTATTATATTGTTTTTAGTTTATATATATGCATTTTCTATGGTGAAAGTAATGAAGAATATTTTATAATCAAAGTTTTATTTGTCAAATTTTGAAAAAAAAAAAGACGCAAGTACTCTTACAAGATATTTTTGGAGTGACATGTTCAAAATGATTTATAGGATATTTGGTCCCATCAGTTCTGCACAAACATATACTGGAACAAATATAACTCAACAGTACTGGAAGGGTTAAGGGTAGATTTTCTGCTGGAAAAAAAATCTTAATTTTTATGAATATCTTATTCGAAATACTGAAACCAAAAAATCAGTTTATCAGTTTATCGAAATGTTCGGGGAAGAGGTGAAAGATTCGAATAAAGCAAAATCCTGCTTAATATTTAAAAACACCAAATTATAAAGACAAGACGACTTAGAATATAAACAACGGAACAGAACGATGCAACGAGTTTATTTGTACAAAATTATGTTCAGTGTCGAAACGTACTTGAAACCAATGGCTTATAGGCTATTTTACTTTTCGTCGAATAATATACTAAGACGAGGTATAAATCTGAACCACTACGGATTTAGGGTAGATAGACACATATCTGTTTCCCGTTAATAGCTATTTTGTGAAACGGCCTTTGACGGACTACTGTATACTCTTGTATAATTATTTCATAAAACATATTTCGTTTGTACATTGTAAGTTTGTTTGGTTTCATGATCTATTTGAAGACTAATTGGAGTTGTGTGCTGATACGTTATCAATTTTGTGTCTTTTGTAAATAAAAAAGAAAAAAAACGTATGCTAATCACAACAGTATGAATTAATATCAGTGGAGCTGTCTCCGCATGCCCGAGTTATCATAAAACAACGGGAACATATTATACCGAGAGGTCCTATGCTAAGGTTGGAATAAGCTGCATTATAAAATCGATGGATAAGCAGCGTTGTCAGCATAGCAGCTTTCCACTGATTGGGCAGGATCCGAGGAGTCGTAAAAGTAGGACACCAATTGTTCCTTTACTTTCCGAGCTAGTAGACATTGAAACACATCTGTTTGAGATACTACTGCCTATTTTTAACCACCGCTGATAGTGACAATCGTGAGGAACAAGTTGTACGACTGTCTGTTATTCTATTAATTTCTCAGCCGCTCTAACCGGCACTTTTCATTTGCTTCGTATCCTTTAATTAGTGAGACAGAAACACGTAAACAGTATATTAATTTCGTAGTCTAAAATAAATTATTAACAACTAACATATGATTATAAAATAACTTTTGATATCAGTTAACATTCAAAGATTAGTACTGGTGTTCTCACAACGGGTAAAAAAGCTAAATATTTTGTAAAACTAATAATATGTTTATAAATATTACTCAGACAATAAACAGGATACCTACACGACAAGCTACATTTATTATAACGAACTTTCGGATCCAATATGGTAATCAATAAAACATGACAGTGTCTGTAGTCGTTCTGAACGCTTATTTCAATAAAAACAAATGAACAAGTTATATCAGTTTTATTGTAGCAGTGGCACTAAGCTATTAAATCCGTAGTTGCATTCAGGTTTGAATGTTAGTATATTTGTTTTCTATTTAATAATACTACACTACGTTTCTTGGTTTTCAAACAGACTCGAGCGCTTTCGAATAGTTCACTATTTTTCTTCAGTATTATCGTTTAGTACTAAGACTTTGGTCACGAATGTAATATTATTTTTACTTTGATTTTGCATTATTCTTACTAGTTTGATCATGAAAAGTAATCTTAGAGTTTGATATTAAGATTCTGAATACTACATCTGTCATCTCGAAACTCGAAAATTGAATGATACATACTAATTAGGTTCTAATATTTTGAAGACGAATGTACTGGTTTTACTGCAAATACGTTTTTATTTTGTCAAAACGAAAACTACTACTTTCATTAAAACTTCCTTGAAACCTTATTAAGTACATTTTAAAGAAGTACAAGAAAAACACATATTTTCTTCTTTGTTTCCTCTTTATATTTTAAGGTTAATATTATTGTTATTTGCTGTTATAATTTAACTGCTTGTTTCTTATCAACGACGGTATTCATCACTAATTTTCATAACAGATTTTGTAATCACTAAACATGTACTAAATCCTCAGTTCATGTTAGTTTTTAAACTAGTTTTACATACTCATACTTTTCTCAACTAGGAGTTGCTGCAAACGACTAAGTATTATTTTAATGGTTTACAAGTTTTTGTGTTGTCGAATAGCTTGCGTCATGCCCTCAATAAAATTTAGTGAGCGTGAAGAAAGAACTCACCCGCGGCCAGTTAAAGATATTTTTCTACTCAGAGCAAGTGGAGCTCTCGCCTTTAACTTAATCTTGGGAAAATTACATACCTACGTCATTTCTCTTTAGGTATTGCATTAGAAATTCCCTACTTTGTCACGCATTTTTGATAGCTTCCGGCTCTGGAGGCCATAGATCACATTGCGATCGTGGTCCTCACACCCTCCATCTAAAAGCGACCCCACACCTTATAATCAAATATTATAGGCAAAGAAAACAAGTATAAGAACTTCTTAGACCTTCTTTCCACTTTGAAATCTAGTCGTTGAACGGGCAAGGAGGTAAACGACAATTTTACACTATAATTAATTGAGTCTTATTGAAAGAATATTCTTAATTATTTTTTATTTTACGAAAAGACGTTGAGAAGGAACAGGTCATTACTTCATTAAACTTAATATCACCGAATAACCAGAAAAGCTCTCCATAAGACTTGAAATTCATTGAACAATTGTGTTACGTGTAAACGTTGCTTTATTTCAAGGACGAGTGAAATAAAAAAACTAAAAGTAAAAGCATAAGTAAACCGGATCTAGTAAGCGTTATGAAACAAAAAACAAACAAAAACACAACTGACAAGTTCCAATTTTACTGGTAAAGAAACACAGGCAAAGAGGATGAGAAATCAATTGCTTAAAAAAAAAGATAAATCTTAAAAAGTCCTTGTACTCTGAAAAAATGTGATGAATTATTTGTGCCTATGGGTTAAGTTTGCTTCTACAATGATTCTTATAATTTCTTAGAATTTGAAACATACACTAAACTCAAAAATTATTAACTTAATTTCACAATGTTTTAAGCCCTCAATTTTGTGGATATTTAGAGAAATATGGTATTAATTGAAATTATTCTTTCTATGCGGTGAAAGTTCTAGAAGGTTTAGATTACGCCTTTTTATAATAAAAGTTGAAATTCTTTGCAACACGTGAATCTACTTATAATTTTACTAAAATTTAGGAAAGCTTCAATTGAAAGTGAACTCCAACTATGTTTTAAAGTTAAAGTTAAGGTTTTTAAGTTGTGAATTAAAATTTAAATATATAACTTTTAAAATGTATTGAATGAACTGAAAAACGACTGTGTGCAAGTAATCAAACCACGTCTGTAAAACTTGCTAGAATTAAGTAATAAATATCCTGTAGTTTAGAAACTACCCTCATGCGATTGTACAAACTGAAGTAAGAGTCACAGAAACTGATAAAAGTATTGTAAGAGAAATAATATCAAATGAAAGCTACTTTTACTCTTCTCTCGATATTTGATATAAAAAAGCTTTGCATATATTATTCATTTTAATTGATAAAAAATATTGTAAATAAGGCATAGGTATAGTTTGATGGATAGAGTAAAAACTTTACAGATAAAGTAAAAGCTTACTATACAAGATAAACAGAACGATTTACAGATTAGACTAAAGTTTTCTAGACAGTGTAAAAAAAGTAATCACATAAGAGGTAAAAGTTTCCAACCTCCCAAATAAAATGTATACTTAACGAACAAAATAAACATAACCGTTATGATTAAAGCTTCACAGGATAAAAAAGATTAGTTGCAGATATACTGCATATTTAATTAAAGGGCAAATTAACCTGCATTTGCAGATTATATTAGCCATAACCATTGCAGATATGATACAAATTTTAAGAAAAGAGCAGCTGGAAATGGTGTAAATGGGCAATTGAAACTGAGCCATACTGCATAAATAAATGGCTTACTAAACTGTTTAAACAGAACCAATGGATAAAATAAATATATTTATTATAAAAACATTAAAAATAACGTTTAAAAAACATAATGAATATTTACCAGACAGGAAATACAGAATATAATAGAAAGGGATAATATACACTATAAGTTTTCTAACTCTACTCGTCTCAAAATACAGAAAGTTTCCAAGCTTCATCATTAACTAAGCAATTATACCAGTTTATTGCCGAAACGAGAATCAAGTTGTAATGTCTACATACTTTGAAATGACTTAATAAATAATAAATGTTGGATAATGCCCATTTCCACATCTAACAATGTTTATTTCTAAAGGATTAATGGTAAAATTTCTGTCATGAAAAACCTGGTCAAGTCGTTAGAGCTTATGATGTCATATTATGGTTTAAAATCACAGAAACAGAGTGAATTATTGTTCACTTGTCGTTTGTTCAAGCAAGCGTGTTTTGAACATGACGTTGACGTTTTGTTTAAAATATTCGTTGTTTTTGTTTAGCCTTATTGTGACTTTGTTCTGGAGCAGTCTCCTCCAAGTCTCTTAGAATAAACCCGTTCACAAGCACAGTTGTTCAAAAAAAAGAAGCTTAAAATAAAATTTTCCAAAACCAAATAGATATTAATAATAGTGAAATTGTTAGTTTTATGCTAATATCCTGCTCCGCCCCTTTTTCTAGAATAGTTTTGCGTGGGACTAGGCTCTTCTAGTGAATGGCATTTGTAGACCCACATGTTTTCTATTGATTTACCTATAGACGTCATCTGTACGAACTGAATCTGTAGATAAAACTGTTTTGTCGGACTACTGTCATGTTTGAAACAAGTAAAAAGTATTAGCAGTGAGCTAAACATAATATACTTGAAATAATAAAAATCACCGCTTATACGTTTTAGACTGGTGTTGGAAAAAGAAAAAAAAATAAATACAGTTTTAACTTGTATACCCGCTTATAGAAAGAATGTTTATAGACAATTATTTTTGAATTATTGACCACATAATATATCACATCATATATCATATATTTCATTAAAACAACAAATCAAGAGAGACACTTATAATTTTAATTAATTTAATAAGTGTTCAAAATATATATCTCAGTCAGATTTCTATAGTAGATCTAGGATGAACGAACTTCGAAACAAGTAAAATCGTTTTTGGATAATTCCTTATAGAACTGTATAGACAGTGTAAACTCTTTACATACCCTACATCATAAAGAGTTAAACAAATGTCTAGGGGCGGTTGAAGTTCGATTAACGTAGAGTTCAATGTGTTTTGAATTCGGGCGTGTATTATGGAAGATAGGTTTCTTATATATAGCCTTGAAATGGCAAGTATTTCTTGTAGCGAGTAAAAGGTTTACGAAGGAGATATCCTCTATTTCGTCTTCTTTCTGTGACGCAATAATTAATGGAACTAAGTGTAACTTTTTGTCGCAGATGTTTTTATTACGTGAAGTTTGATAGTTCAAATGTGAGGGAAAATCATAACTGAAACTTTGTTTTCTATATATATTCCTATGTAAAGAAACGACAGGAAAATATATATCATGCATTTTAAAGTTTTATTTTTTTTCTCTTTAGTTCTTTTAATTAAAAATGTTTTGTTTATATTAAAGATGCATTTTTCTTCAATTTTGCTTTAAGATGTAAATTTTTAAAATAAAGGCATGAAAAAATTTCATAAATTGATCAAAATACAAAATCTTATATGTATAATTAGAAGTCAGCCTCTCTACAATCAAGAACAATGTCCACGTGCAAGCTAATTCTCAAAACAAAAATAATTATTTTACATACTAACTATTTCAATAAGAGAATACATACCTAGAAAATTTATTGACCACTGGAGACGAAAGTATCTCTCTTCTGTCGCACATTGTTCTACGATGACCTATATGTGCAGTTAAATTGTATGGCGTTGTTTTGCCTCTGTTTGGCCTTCCATTCTGACCGGAAACACGCACAGAAGACTGCGTATAGGGTATCTTTGAAGGCTTCTCGAAAGTCACGATTGAAGTAAGCATAGATGACAGGATTGAGTGAAGAGTTAAAGTAGCCTATCCAGAAGACAATATCCACTACAATATCCGGGCATGAACAGGCCTCTCCACACATGGTTGTAGTCACATACCATAAGAAGAACGGTAGCCAACACAAGATGAAGGCTCCCATGATTATTCCTAATGTTTTAGCCGCCTTGTGTTCCCTCTTCATCCTGCTAATGTTCCTTCTGGTTGGGGTTGAGTGACCGCTTTCAGGATCATCACACTGTGAGTTCCTGTGAAGGTGGTGGTTATGGTTTGCTTGCAGACTGAGGGAAGTTTGATCAGTGCTTGCCCGAGTGTTAACAGGGGGCGGCAACATTTCTGGTCCCAGCTGAGAACGATAGATCATCCGTTCTTGTCTGTTAGCCTCCAAATAGATCTTCCAGTAAGTGAAGAGCATTATGAAACATGGGATCCAAAACGAAACGCTGGAAGAGATGATAGCATAAGGTTTATTGACTACGAAGTCACATGCTTCAGGATGCAGCTTACGGTACTCCATGTGATCTGACGTGGTGTACCATCCCAGGAAGATGGGAATGAAGGAAATCAGTGCGGAGGACACCCACACACAAGCTAGCATGATAGCTACAGTTCTATTGGTTATCTTGGTTGGGTACTCTAATGGTCTGATTATAGCGTAGTACCGGTCCACACTGATACAGCAGAGATGCATGATGGACGCTGTGCTGAAAAGTACGTCGCAAGAGTTCCAAATATCGCATGTAGTCTGATCAAAAGCCCAACGTCCTGCAATCTTAATACTAGCATTGAAAGTCATGGCCAGGAGAGCAACTAGAGTATCGGCGAAAGCCAAGGACATGATGAAATAGTTTGTGGTGATCCGGAGTTTGTGATGTCGGAATACGCTAACAATCACAAGTGAGTTCCCAGACACCGCAGCAACCATGATTATACACATAACACACGTTTTAATTACTACAGAAACAACATTCTCCCATGATTCCGGCTGTTCTGTCAGCCCCGTCACGCTTACGTTTGACACTTCAGGTGACAAAGTATGGTTCTCCCGACTTGGATCGGCAACAAGAACAGTTTCCGTCATACTGAGTCCTGATCCGTCAGTAGTTCATGCTTTATGTAATATGGTTTGAAGCCCACAGTCCCGCAAGTTACACCGGCAGCTGACAAATGACCTGTTTGTGCTGCTGGCAGATTCCTGAATGAGACACTGCACGAGACTTCTGATGCTCCAGGAGTAGTGACGCATGCGGTCTGGGCAGCTGGCAAGCTGTAGTAGAGCGCCCCCTCGTACGGTACAGGACCGGCGTCATTATGAGCTCGAGTCGAAAAAGTTAGAGAAAACGATTATAAAGAAGAAATATATAAGCGCAGTTCCTTTAATATCGATTTCAAATAACATAGATGAAAAAAATGTTCGAAATCAAGAAATTGCTGGTAACATAAATACCAATATGTCGTATACTATCCTGTTTCACTATATATATATCCTAGCTTCATAAAATGTTTTGACGGAAATCAGATGTGTGAGTTACGCGCAAACATTTATTTTATAAACATAAACAAAGAAGGATTTATTTATTTTGACTTTCAGTTTTAAAATTTATGGAAACCATTTAGTACAACCTGAGGGATCATATACATTCGTAAAGGTTGAGAAGGCAGGAGCAAGATAAAACCAAAAAACGTTACATATGTTGCAGTATCTGTTGAAAAATTAATAATTAGCTCAGAAACTACCATTATAAGCCAACTGACCTATATTAAAAGATGTTCGATGATTTATAAATTTTGAGTCCTTAAAATGAAAAAATACTGATTTCACATAATATGAAATTATTGCAAAACAAAATAATTATCACTTCGTGTTGCCTAACAATAAACAAATGTGACCTTCAAACGTGCTCTTTTGACCTAACTTAATATTCACAGTCTAAAGATATCTGTAAACTTTTATTATTCAGTGTTCTGAATTTACTACGTTGGAATGATAAAACAATAACGGGACCTGTCATTTCTTTTACTTTAACCAAATTTTCAGGTAATACTTTTTGTCGAAAATCAACAAATGCCGCCGGGCTAATTTTAAGCTTATTGAATTAGGTTTATTAGATTGAATATAGATAAATACAATCAGCAAGAGTATTTGGTTGGGTCTCCTTTAAAATTTATTATTTACGTTATTTAGTTATTTAACCCACCATCTTTCCTCAAACCTAAGAAAAAGAAAGAACTATAATAAAATCTTTATCTTATCCATGGCCGCCATTTAAACAGAAAATAACAAAATGAGGTGCAATAATTTGAGTAAAAAACACAACCAAGAACTTGCATAACTACAGTCTACTTTATATACTTTACTAGAAAACAAACAACTGACTTAATAATTTGAGTAAAAACCCCTAGCAAAATACTTTTATAATTAGAGTCTACTTTATATACTTTACTAGAAAACAAACAACTGAATTAATAATTTGAGTAAAAACACAACCAAGTACTTGTATAATTAGAGTCTACTTTATATACTTTACTAG